>NC_057746.1:27729104-27748317 GCF_004010195.1 Chiloscyllium plagiosum | reverse complement strand
AGGTATAAACATCTGTTTCCCACTTTTACAGAAACACAGGAACAAACCCCAATTAAAAGGGCTTAGTGATAAGATGCTGTGAGGGGCAGCACAGATGGAGGGAGTAGATAATGGTAAGCAAAGGATTGGATGAGGTCAAATGACCTTATGAGGTCAGAAATAAGCATTTTGTCACAGACAAGGCTGGATAAGACAAGAGATAAACAGGTGTAATGGGTACCGGTCTTAGGGAAGTGGAGGATGTAAACAGGGGGGGAAACAATGAAATAAGAAAAAATATGTAGGAACCAAATTATATAAATAACGAGTATTTGTTGAATTCAGTGTGTTTTGTCCCTGCCTTGTGGACATCACACCCACTTGCAAGTGTAAAATAAATGACACTACTGATTCAGATCTTGTCTTGGACTGAAATTATTGAAGTGAGTGAGCTTTGTTTCTCACAACATTGAATGACAGTGCAGACTTAAATGGCTGAATGGCCTCCTCGTGCTCTAATTTACTATGTTTCTTTCTGTGTTGCAGAATTAATGATATAATTAAGATGGTCTATATGTCGGATACTATATCTCAATATCAGCTACACTCAGAGACACAATATTTCACAGTCACCTTATGAGACAAACCCCTGTGAAATGGCAACTGAATTACAATGTGAATATCAGAAGAAAATTACACTTATGAACAGGGAAACAATTCCACTCATAAGTTTCTAGATCATGACAATCCATTCACGAAAGATTTATTGTATTCCTGAGAATCTGCAGGCAGTGTGGGAGCAGTTAATACAGTGACAACAGCAGAATTATCCAGGTATTAGCACAAATTTAGGTTAATTCTGCTTCTATTTAAAAAAAAGATAGAGTACTTTATTAAATTCAAAGTTATCACCAATATTTTTGTGATTAATACTTGAATACACTGGCCAGTATTATAATCCTACCTTCAGAAATATCAGCTCGTCCTGTTCCTCCATCTGTTTCTGTAACTTTGAGAGCTTCACTTCAATGGAACTTAATTTCAGGCGGATGTCTTGAAGATTTTTCTCCATTGACTCTACAATCCTCTCCTCTTCTTCCCTGAGATCTCTGAGTAAACGCTGCTCTTTCTCAGTGAGAATCTGGTACATTTGAGTGAACTGGGATGTGATGTGGGTCTGCAGACTGCTCGCCTGTTCCTACAGAATGAAATGTGAAACCTCATTAATGTCCCGCGATAAAGGGAACAAAACTAACCCAGATCCCAGAGAATCAGCACAGGGAGAGCTCACCCTCACTTCGGAAATCTTCCGTTTCTGGGTCAGTTCCGTTTCGAGAACCGCCGATTTCTTCTCTGTGAGAGAATCAATGGAAGATTTCAGCCGATTCTAAATTCCGAGAGAAATTTAGAGAATTAGACCATGCCATTGTGAATAAATAGTAAGTTTATATATTTTTTTCTCTCTCGCATTTACCTTATAGACTTCAACTGCTTCTTTAATCGGTAGGAATTTGTGGAGTGCGTGTTGACGCGAATCACGACAAATTAAACAGCTCAATTTTTTTTCAGTTACACAGAACAGCTTCAAATCTTCCTGATGATGCTCACACTGAAGTTTACATTCCTCTTTCTGCGGTTCCAAATTTAATGTTCGAGCTTTCTCGGCCAGACTCGATAAGGCCCAGTTCACTCTCAGGCTAATTTCGGGAAATTCACTTCTACATTCCGGGCAGGAATGTCTCTGCCCATTTTCCCAACACTGGGTGATGCAGGAGCGACAGAAGTTGTGTCCACACTCCAGTGAAACCGGGTCCCTGAAGAAATCCAGACAAATGGGACAAATGACCTCCTCGGTCAAGCTGCGGAGCTGCTGTCTGGAAGCCATTTTCACACCCTGATGTGGTCAAACCGGTTTACCTTTCATTAACACTTCATTGCTGAATACCTTGAGTTCAGCGGTTTCCAGATGATTTCCCCGGAATGATTATTATTAATTTTGAACAAAGTTTCTGTCCAATCCACTTTTTTTTCCCCCAAAGGAAAGATTGGAGCGCTTCGATGCATGAACAAAGTCGGGAACGAACAAACTTCTTGAATGCAGACCACCAGGGTGATGATCAGTGGGGGAGGGTGAGAAGAGTGAGACAGAGGAGGCGGAGATGGGCGTGGAGGGAGTCATTTCATTCCTGGGCTCACTACAGGTTGCAAACCCAAGGCATGAGATCCAGAATTTGAGACAGAATACTGTCTGTGGCAGCAGACCACCACCCTTAGACATAAAGGATGAAAAATCTCCAAGGTACACCCTTATTGACACATACAGAAAACATATTTTCCCCGGGATTAGACCCGTGAGGCTCGGTTTAATTTTCAGGAAACTCCTGCACTTATGTGCCATTCACAACTACAAAAACATTAAATACATGTATTCCCTAAATGTGCACTCTCTGGATGGTACGTGTCCGTTATGAACTGCCACAGGAAGTGGTGAAACCAGGTACAGTTGCAGCTAAAAAGGCATCTGGATGGGTATTTAAATAGGAATGGTTTAGATAGATATGGGCAAATGGGACTAGATTAATTGAGGATATCTGGTCGGCAGAGACAAATTGGACCGAAAGATCTGATTCCTTGTTGTACATCGCTATGAGTCTATGACGACGACTCCTTGATGTCACACTCCGTAAAACGGATCATTGACAGCAAGTCCTGCCAGTTGACGTCCAAGGTCCAGTTCCAAATGGGTGCAGTTATTCCCCTGCTACGCTGAAACGCTGTTTGCCCTTGAACTCTGAGTTCTGAGGGAGGTGGCTGAGGAAATAGCGGCGGCGTTGGTTGAGATCTTTCAAAAGTCACTGGAGTCAGGGAAAGTCCCGGATGATTGGAAGATCGCTGTTGTAACCCCATTGTTCAAGAAAGGATCAAGACAAAAGATGGAAAATTATAGGCCAATTAGCCTAACCTCGGTTGTTGGTAAAATTCTGGAATCCATCATTAAGGATGAGGTTTCTAAATTTTTGGAAGAGCAGGGTCGGATTAGAACATGTCAACATAGATTTAGTAAGTGGAGGTCGTGCCTGACAAACCTGTTGGAGTTCTTTGAAGAGGTGACAAGTAGGTTAGATGGGGGAAACCCAGTGGATGTGGTCTGCCTCGACTTCCAAAAGGCCTTTGATAAGGTGCCACACGGGGCTGCTGAGCAAGGTGAGGGCCCATGGTGTTCGAGGTGAGCGACTGGTATGGATTGAGGATTGGCTGTCTGACAGAAGGCAGAGAGTTGGGAAGGTGGACAGGCAGGTAGTACTGAGGAAGTGGGGAGGTTGCAGAAGGATCTAGACAGTTTGGAAGAGTGGTCCAGGAAATGGCTGATGGAATTCAATGTGAGTAAATGCGAGGTCTTGCACTTTGGAAAAAAGAATACAAGCATGGACTACTTTCTAAACGGTGAGAAAGTTTGTAAGGCCAAAGTACAGAGCGATCTGGGAGTGCTAGTTGAGGTTTCTCTAAAGGTAAACATGCAGGTTGAGTCCTTGATTAAGAAAACGAATGCAATGTTGTCAAGTATCCAAGAGGGTTGGAATATAAAAGCACCGTTGTGCTACTGAGACTTTATAAAGTTCTGGTTAGGCCCCATCTGGAGTACTGTGTCCAGCTTTGGTCCCCACACCTCAGGAGGGACATACTGGCACTGGAGCATGTCCAGCGGAGATTCATACGGATGATCCCTGGAATGGTAGGTCTAAAATATGAGGAATAGCTGAGGATCCTGGGATTGTATTCATTGGAGCTTAGAAGATTAAGGGGAGATCTAATAAAAACTTACAAGATAATACATGGCTTGGGTGGACGCTAGGAAATTGTTTCCGTTAGATGAGGAGACTAGGACCCGTGGACACAGCCTTAGAATTAGAGGGGGTAAATTCAGAACAGAAATGCGGAGACATTTCTTCAGCCAGAGAGTGGTGGGCCTGTGGAATTCATTGCCACAGAGTGCAGTGGAGGCTGGGATGCTAAATGTCTTCAAGCAGAAATTGATAAATTCTTGATGTCACAAGGAATTAAGGGCTATGGGGAGAATGCAGGTAAGTGGAGTTGAAATGCCCATCAGCCATGATTGAATGGCAGAGTGGACTCGATGGGCTGAATGGCCTTACTTCCGCTCCTATGTCTTATGGTCTTATGGTTTAACTCAGTTTTCTCTCCGCGTGCATAACTGGATGGGATACATGTGAGTGTGTAATAATTCCGTGATGAATGCTGTGACTGGTTTCTGTGTTTATTCGGAAGTGATGTGGTAGCATTGCGGAGTGCAGAGGAGATTTACCTTGAGGTTGCCTGAGCTAGCGAGTTTTAATAGGAAGAGAGAATGGGCTGACCGGGTTTATTTTTCTTAAAGCACAGAACATAATCGAGATAGAATCATAGAAATGTACAACATGGAAACGGACTCTTCGGTCCAACTCGTCCATGCTGACCAGATATATTAAATTAATCACATCCCATTTGGCAGCACTTGGCCCATATCCCTCTAAACCCTTTCTATTCATGTACCCATCCAGATGCTTTTTAAATGTTACAATTGTACCAGCCTCCACCACTTCCTCTGGCAGTCCATTCCATACATGCACCACTCTCTGCGTGAAAAAGTTGCCCCTTATGTCCCTTTTAAATTTTCCCCTCTCACCCTAAACCTATGTACTCTACTTCTGTAGTCTCCCACCCCAGGGAAAAGACCTATCTGTGCCCCTTGTGATTTTATAAACCTCTATAAAGTCACCCCTCAGCCTCCGACACTCCAGGTAAAACATGTCCAGTCTATTCAGCCTCTTCCTATAGCTCAAACCCTCCAAACCTGGCAACATGCTTGTAAATCTTTTCTGAACCAGTTCAAGTTTCACAACGTCCTTCCATAGGGATAATCAGGAAGAACCTTCTCCCCTTGATGGCGGGATCAATAACCAGTGAGCATAAATTTAAAGTAAGGGTTTAGAGAAGATTCAAGGAAGAACCTTTTCATGCAGCGGGGGGGAGGGGGGGGGCGGTAGAAATCTGAATATGTGAGGGTGGTAGAGACAGAAACAGTCATAACAATTAGGAAGTTAGAAATTAGATGGGCCAAAGCACACAGGCTAGGCCCAAGTGCTGGAAAATGGAATTGGCTTTAGTTAGGTGGACGTCTTTGACCAGCACAGACTGGATGAGTCGAAGGGCCTTTTCGGTGTTATAGAAATCTGTGACCCAGCTGCAATATTGCATCCGAGTCTGGGCACTATGCTTCAGGAATTATTGGAAAACAATAGTTTATGGAAATGGTTCCGAGGGTGAGGAATTTTGGTCATGAAGATATATTAGAAAAGCTAGAACTGTTTACTAGGACTTCATCTGAGGAAAGAGCAGCGCTTTGAAAGCTTGCGATTTCAAGTAAACCTGTTGGACTATAATGTGGTGTCTGTAACTTCTGACATGCAGGTCCTGGGCCTCCTCCGTCGCCAAACCCTTACCACCCGAAGCCTGGTGGAAGAACGCCTCATCTTCCGCCTTGGGACCCTCCAACCACACGGGATCAATGTGGAATTCACCAGTTTCCTCATTTCCCCTCCCCCCACCTTATCTCAGATCCAACCTTCCAACTGGGCAACGTCTTCTTGACCTGCCCTATCTATCCATCTTCCATCCTACCTATCTGCTCCGACCTAACACTTCCACCTCCACCTCCACCTTCACCTACCCATTGCAGTCTCAGCTACCTTTCCCTGAAACGTCGATCCTCCTGCTCCTCGGATGCTGCCTGACCCGCACTGATCGACTCTGATCTCCAGCATCTGCAGTCCTCACTTCCTCCTAACTTCTGACTTTGTCCACCGCAGTCAAACCCCCGACACCTCCACACCATGCTTTCTTTAGAGAAGCCAAGGCTGAGCGGGGAAGTGATTGAAGGATTTTAAAACAAGAGAGTAATGCTACTCGTGAAGGGTGGGTTTTCACCCAGCGGGTGGCGAAAGTCTGACATCCCTATCGTGAGGATGTGGTGCGGGTCGGTTCAATCGAATCCTTCGAAGGGGATTTTGACTTTTATTTGAAAATTAACGATGCGCAGAATGAAGGAGAGAAAGCAGAGGAACGGTTCTCTGGAGATGTGGCGGTCATTGGGAGAGCCGGTGCAGTACCAAAGGGCCGTACGGTCTCATTCCGCACTGTAACATTTCCGTGACCTTCAGTAGGAAGTCACAAAACTGGATGTTCCCGGCAGCACAGCATCAGCAACATTGAAACGGATAAACGGTTTCAAACAGAAGTGTCGAGTGTGTAAACATGGCTTCCAGACAGCAGGCCGAGAGTAGGACTGAAAAAATCATTTGTCCCATTTGTCTGGATTTCTTTACCAATCTCGTTCCACTGGAGTGTGGACACTACTTCTGCCGCACCTGTGTCACCCAGAGTTGGGAAAACTCCTGCCCGGAATGTAGAGAGATGTTTCCGGAAGGAAACCTCGGGGTAAACCGCACCTTGTCGAATCTGGCCCGGGACGCTCGAAAATTAAAGCTGGATCCGAAAAAGAGGGCAAATAGACTTCACTGTGAGGAACATCAGGAAGAGCTGAAACTGTTTTGTGAAACTGACAAGAAATTGATCTGTCTGATTTGTCGGGATTCGCGGGAGCACAAATCTCACAACTTTATGCCGGTCAATGAAGCTTTTGAAATCTACCAGGTAATGGAAATGACTTGACATCTGATTTTTCTAAATTATATTTTCCATAGTTTAAAATTTCATTCTGTCGTTTTACTGTCTCAAACCCAGGATCAGATGAAATCTTCCCTAAGTTCTCTCACAGAGAAGAAATCGGCGGTTCTAGAAAAGGAACTGGAACAGAAACTGAAGATTTCACAAATTAGGGTGAGCTCTCCCTGTGCTGATTCTCTGGGATCTCGGTTAGTTTTGTTCCCTTTATCGCGGGACATTAATGAAGTTTCACATTTCATTTGGTAGGAACAGGCGAGCAGTCTGCAGACCCACATCACATCCGAGTTCACTAAAATGCACCAGATTCTCACTGAGAAAGAACAGCGTTTACTCAGAGATCTCAGGGAAGAAGTGGACAGGATTCTGGAACCAATGGAGAGAAACCGTCAAGAGATTCAGGAACATTTAAGTTCTATTGAGAAGGACATTTCAAAACTGCAGAAAGAAATAAGGCAAAAAGACGAGGTGGCATTTCTGATGGTGAGGTGCTTGAATGCTTCAGAAAGTGCTGGAGAAACTCATCAGGTCTGGCAGCATCTGTGAAAAGAAAGCGGTGTTAGTGTTTGCAGTCCAATGTGTTTGCTCACTGAAACATCAGCCAGTTACAAAACAACTGACTTGTAACATTGCAATAAATGCAGCACTTAATTAAACAAAGAAAAGCAGGTTTTAACCTATTGACTTATCTTTTCCAGGGTGGTTCTGCTGTCGATTTAATTGATTCTCACACTTTCTACCTGCATTGTGGTGATCTTAACCCTTAACTTTAGTGTTGCACAAGTTTAATATTGTTTAGGAGTTCACAATAATTTTATATCTTTTTCCTTTTTAAGTCTACACCCAATTCTATTTTGGAAAGTGCTGTGGGCATGTTTCCCCCCTCGTGTCAGGCAGTACATTCCGATTACCAGTTCTAAAGAATAGGCCCATGACCTGAAACATTCATTTGGTTAACCTTTGCACACTTGTTGCCAGTACTGCTGAGTAATTACAGTATTATCTGTTTTGATTCATTGTTATTGTTAAAATCAAATCTTAACAGTCCGATTTTGCCAATTCTCTGAAGTTCCCGCGGTTCCCCAGGTTCCTATTTAAAACACACATTTCCTTATTTGGTCATGGGATGTGGATGCTTGGGCCAGCATTAATTTCTGATCCCCAAGTGCTCCGGAGAAGCTGATGTGAGCTGCCTTCTTGAGCCATTGCCGTCATTGGAGTGAAGGGCCACCTATATTATTCTTAGGAAGGAAGTTCCAGGACAAGACCCAGTCACACAAAAAGCAACGGCAATATATTTTGAAGCCAGGGTGATGTGTGGCTTAGAGGGGAATTCACAGACGGCGTTGTTTCTACGCATCTCCTGTCATTGTCCTTTTACATGGCAGATATCGTGGATTTGGAAGGTGGTATTGGAGGAAGCTTGGTGAGTTGTTTCAGTGTATCTTGTCGATGGCCCACATTGTTGCCTTGGGAAGAAATGAATGTTGAAGCTGGGTTGTCAATTAAGTTGGCTGATTTGTTCTGGATAACGTCAAGCTTGTTGAATGTTTTTGGAACTGCTCTCATTCATCAGATCTCGGACCTGTGCCTTGGATAGATGGTGGGGAGAAAGGAGATAAGTTATTCACCAGACAAGTTTTAGCCTCTGAACTGTTTTAAAGCGTTATTGTTTATGTCTGATCCAGTTCGGTTTCTAGTCGATGGTAACACACAGGATGTAGAAAGTGGGGAATTAAGAGATGATTATAATGCCATAAAATGTCAAGGGCAATGGTTAGAATCTCTCTTGTTGAAGATGATCATTGTCTGGCATTTGTCGAATGTTACTTGCCACTTTTTAGCCTAAGCTTGAACCTCCTAAGCACCAGGTCTTGCTGCTTATGGATACAGACTGCTTTTGGAATCTGAGCAGTCATGAATGGTGCCGAACATTGTGAATGACTGCACTTCTGACCTTTGGATGGAGGGCAGATCATTGACAAAACAACTAAAGATGGTTGAGTCTAGGACACTACTTTAAGAAATTCAGGGCTCTTGTGCCACAGTGGTAGAGACACTGTCTCTGACCCAGGAGTCAAAAAGCACAGGAGGTCAGGCAGAGAATCAGGAGAGGTGACCCTTGGGTATAAGCCCTTCATCAGGAATGCCAGGAGGCCAGTGTTCAAGACCCACATGCCCCAGAGGTGTGTAATAACATCTCTGAACAGGTTGATTCGGAAAATATCTACCCTGAAGAACTCTTGGTGTCCTGGGCTTAGATGATTAAGTCCACAACCACAATGTAGTTCCTTTATCCTAGATGTGACTCCAATATGTTCTTTGCTTCCTACTGACTCTAGCATTTCTAGGCATTCTTGAAGATATACACAGACAAATGTTGCCTTGATGTGAAGTGTAGTCACTTTCAGCTCACCTTTTCAATATTAAAAAAAAACTGATCCTTGTCAGCTCACTTCACCAGTCAATGTCTTTCATGAGTCTGTTATTATCTTCCTCACTGTTGGTGATTTATTTCTTTCAGGAAGAAGCTAACCAGAAGATAAGGTAGGACATGCTTTTCTCCCCCTGAAACTCTGAACATTTTTGAAGAGTCAAATGGAAAGTGTTAAATAACAGAGTGGACACTTAGCAATTTGAGTACAAAGAATAAGTGATTCAATTACTACAAGTGCTCAAAGGTTCTCCCAGTTACAAATAGTCAGGACTTTTACACTTAAAATACAGTTACACACCCTATTTTGAATGGACAGCTCACCTCTCCCTAGCCTTTGTAAATGTCATATATTCTAACTGTTAATTCAAAGTTTAAACCTAGTTGTTCAGCCCCCGAACAGTCTTAAAAAAAACTACAGCCTTACTACAGTAAACAAAATAAACTTATACAAAGCTATGTATATGTTCCCCAGAGGTCATAAAAAGTTAACTATTTTCCCATTGCATTCTATTGTAGTCTAAATGCCTAACAGACTAGCTACCTGATGAAGGAACAGTGCTCTGAAAGCTCGTAGAGTCATTGAGAAGTACAACACAGAAACAGACCCTTTTGTCCAACTCCTCCATGCTGACCAGATATCCTAACCTCATCTAGCCCAATTTGCCAGCACTTGGCCCATATCCCTGTCAACCCTGCTTACTCATATAGCCATCCAGATGCTTTTTAAATGTTGTAATTGTACGAGCAATAATTCACAGGTCAACAAATAATTCACAGCAAGAGAAGCTCTTCTCTTAGGCAATAACGTGTTTTTTTTAATTGAACCTCAATAACGATATAAAAGTTATTTTAATTCTTAAGCAGAGTCCCTGGTTCTCTACTCAAGGCTCTGTGACTCAGCAGAGCTCACTGTAATTTGAACATTTACTCTTTCAGAACCATTAGTTTACTCAATAAAGTAACAGAATTCAGGGATCATCGACTAATGAAATGTGAAAACACAGGGGTGGGAGTGCTCTGTTAATGATTGAACAGGCTGTGTGAAGTTTTGCACTTTGCATGGAAGATTGTGAAGGAGCAAAACAAACTGGAATCACAATTTCCCTTCCAGGCACAATAACTCACTCTGAAAATGTGTTGCTGGAAAAGCGCAGCAGGTCAGGCAGCATCCAAGGAGCAAGAGAATCGACGTTTCGGGCATAAGCCCTTCTTCAGGGCTTATGCCCAAAACATCGATTCTCCTGTTCCCTGGATGCTGCCTGACCTGCTGCGCTTTTCCAGCAACACATTTTCAGCTCTGATCTCCAGCATCTGCAGTCCTCACTTTTTCCACAATGACTCACTCCCCAACACACACACAGTACCAGACACACCCGCACAATCACAAAACATCAGATTGTAATTAGAGCACAATGGAGGTTTGTGGAAAAAATTAAATTTGAGGAATGTGGAACAACTCAAATGACATAGGCAAAGTTATAGCAACTAACTGCCTGCAGGTTTATAGACTGTCTACAGCATAGGAGCAAACCATTTGGCCCCTCCGTGGGGCATCTCATCCCTGACTCTTATGCTTCCCAGGGGTAATCCACCCGGCCTACATGCCTTTGGGTACTTCAAAATAACCCTGTTGGTCTATAACCTGGTGTTGTTTGATTTTTAACTTTGTCCACTCCAGTCCAACACCGGCACCTCCTCATCAAGTCTAATTAGCTATATCTAAATGGCATATAATGTCCTCACTGATCAGAAGGTGCAAACCAAACCACTGACTTCAGGATGTTTGACTGAGATTTATCCTAGTCATGTATGCTGGATCACCATTGAAGGTATGTTAACTGTACCAACCGGTTTTCAAGGTCATTGTGAAACTATGTGCAGGGCTCATGTTACCTGTGTGCTGATAGCACACAGACATGCAGACTCTGCTCCCCACATAAGTAGTAAACACATTATCTGAGGAAAACTCTCCTCAACACTTTCTCACCTGGGAGAGGGGGAAATGGTGGCTCTTTGTCCACCTGTGATTGTGTGTGCATGCTGCCCCTTTCAGTTATTTTCAAAAAGTCTGTTTGAAGTCCTTATGTCCTTGTTAGCCTTTATAATGCTAAGACTATTCTTGACTTTTATTTCATTGCATCCTTCAAGTCATGTAAAATATAAGTGATGAAAGTACTTATGGTCAATTTACAACGTTACCATTTTAATATTTGCAGGCTTGGTGAAGAACAACGAATAATGAAAATAGAGGATGGCATATTGTTGACTGGAAAGTTCAAAGGGCCTGTACAGTACACAGCGTGGAGAGAAATGATAAACGTCATCAATCCAGGTAAAATTCATTTTAAATTACCTGAGTTAATAAGCTATCTGACAGAAGGATGATCAGGTTCCATGCCCTTGGATTAACTAGTCATTGAAGCCAGGTAGAATTAAATGCAGCATTCTGTTTGTCCCGTCACATACTTGCACTCAGCCCTTCTCTCCTACAACCCAATGGTAGATCGGGAATTGAGCAGCACTCAGTTAGATATTTCATTTCTACTGAATGAAATGGGGCACAGTGGGGCAGTGGGATTACAATCAAGGACCCAGGAAAAGGATGGCAGGAAAAGCCATTAAAAGCCTATCTTCTGAACCACCTGTCCTTGTCTTTCCCTCTCTAAATGCCCCACTTTCCCAGACACCCAATGGTGTCCCATTTATACATTTCCTGTGCCTGGATTACCAGCAGTGGCCACTACTCTCGGTGGTGCTCTCAGCAGCACTCCGGCAAAGGGCAACAGTGGAGTACAGTGTAATGGTAATGTCACTGGATTAACAATCTAGACACGCAGATTGCAATGAAAGGAGTACAGGTGCAGATTTCCTCAATGATATAAGTTCAAATTTATTAAAGAAGAGCATGTGGGGAAACAACTGGAGGGAGATAGGTTATGGAAAGAGAGAAGGAAGATGTGAAGTACTTGCTCAGCACTTTGCGGGGATAGGGGTAGTTTGTTCTCTGCTGTTGATTTCGTGGGGCACCTGACATTGCCAGGTAAGCGCTTCAGGAAATTTAAAGCATATCCAGCTTCCATTGCCATTGAAATATGCAGTTCATGTTTCTCACCAGTTAAAAGACACCTATATTTGTTCCAAAAACAGAAATTGCTGGAAAGGCTCAGCAGATCTGGCAGCGCCCGTGGAGAAAAAAAAAAGAGTTTTAGGTCCACTGAGCTTCCTCAGAACTGATGGCAGCTAAGAAATAAACTGTCTTTATGCAGCAGATAGGGTGAAGTGAGGGAGTAAGGAGTAAATGGGAGGTTGAGATAGATCCCAAGGGGAAGGAATAACAGTTGGACAGAGTGGATGATGGATTAGTGGTGCTGGAAGAGCACAGCAGTTCAGGCAGCATCCAAAGGAGCAGTAAAATCAACGTTTCGGGCAAAAGCACTTCATCAAGAATAAAGGCAGAGAGCCTGAGGTGGGGGAAGGGGAAATGTGGTAGCTGTTGAAGTTCAGATTGTTGCCCTGGGGTTGAAGTGTTCCGAGGCGGAAGATGAGGTGTTCTTCCTCCAGGCGTCTGGTGGTGAGGGAGCGGCGGTGAAGGAGGCCCAGGACCTCCATGTCCTCGGCAGAGTGGGAGGGGGAGTTGAAATGTTGGGCCACGGGGCGGTGTGGTTGATTGGTGCAGGTGTCCCGGAGATGTTCCCGAAAGCGCTCTGCTAGGAGGCGCCCAGTCTCCCCAATGTAGAGGAGACCGCATTGGGAGCAACAGATACAATAAATGATGTTAGTGTATGTGCAGGTAAAACTTTCCAGCATCTGCAGTCATTGTTTTCACCTAAAGGAGTGGATGACAATTACCTTGGAGAATGAAAAGCTACTAATGAAGATTGGTAGTGGTTCTGTAATACAGCAGACAATGTAATAACAAGTCCTGGTGTTGGAGGTTGTGTAAGGAGAAGATGCCTCAAGCCCTAAAAGTGTTGACATTGTTTCCAGAAGGCTGTAGAGTTCCCAAGCAGAAAATGATGTGCTGTTCTTCCAGCTTGCGCTGACCTTCACTGGAGCATTGCAGCAAGGCTCAGACAGACATGTTGGCCAGGGAACAAAGTAATGTGTTGAAGTAGCAGGAAACTAGAAGCTGAGAGTCTTCTTTGCAGATAGAACGTAGATGTTCTCCAAAGAGTTCACCCCATCTATACTTTGTTTCCCTTTGTTGAAGAGACCATAACTCATGGTTAACCACTAACAGTCCTCATTAGTAGTTATTCATTCTCCTAGGTTAATTGTTATCCACTCCTTTGTCTGTCCAACTGTCCTTCTCTTTCCTTGGGCTCTATGTCCACCTGTTGTTACTCCTTACCCTCTTTCCCACCCTGTCTTCAGCATATAAACCATCTTTATCTGAGCTACCATCCATTCTGAGGAGGGTCACTGGACCTGAAACGTTAACTCTGATTTCTCTCCACAAATGCTGTCACACCTGCTGTGTTTTACAGCAATTTCTGTTTTTGTTTCTGATTTCCAATATCCACGTTTCCATTTTTATCCATATTTGCTTTCCTACTCACACCTCAATTTCTGGGCTCCCTCTCCTCTTCCCTCCCCGCGCTATAGTACATTACTGTTCCTTCATTCTGTCTTTCACGTCTTCTCGCTCCTTGTCTGCACAAGCTCACCACTCCCTCCTCCTCCATTCTCTCCACACCATGCTCTCAAATTCTTGCCCCCACAAAAAAGTTTCTCTCCCCTTTCCCACGGTCAGTCTTCACTGAAGCACCAATATTGTACTACCACTTGTCACCTCCCTCTCTATTTACCTGTCTCTCACCACCCCTCTTCCTTGCCATGCCCTTTTCATCACTTACCGCTCCCCTCACTCTTCCATTTCTTCATTTCTCACTGTTTCTTTCTCTCTCTCTCTCTTTCTCCTCACCCTATTCCCCCCTCCGTTCTTCAGCACTTCCTCTCCTTTTGGCAACCATGTTGCTTTCCTCCACTTACTCTCCAGTCTCCCCTTTCCCAGCGATCGTACCTCCACATTCTGTGCTTCTGCATACATTATTCCCTCTCCCCATGCAGTCTCAACCATGCAGTGCCTCTCCCTCACTAACTGCATTGTTTCAACTTCCCCAGCTCCAGCGTCTCTGACTCTGGATCCGAACACAGCGCACCCACAGCTCATCCTGTCTGAGGACCGGACCAGCGTGAAACATGGAGACAAATGGCAGCTGCTGCCTGACTCCTCGGAGAGATTTGATCCTTGCCCCTTTGTACTGGGATCAGAGGGATTCAAATCAGGGAGACATTACTGGGAGGTGGAGGTCGCGAACAAGACCGAGTGGAGAGTGGGAGTCGCCCGAGAGTCTGTGGACAGGAAAGGGGACATAGACCCAAAACCTGGCACCGGTTACTGGATTTTGAGGCTGGTTGCTGGAAGTGTTTATTTTGCAGCCACATCTCCTTCACGGACCCCCCTCTCCATGAGTGAGAATCCCCGGAAGATCGGGGTTTTCCTGGACTATGAGGAAGGACAGGTGTCATTTTACAATGCAGACACCATGTCACATCTCTACACTTTCACTCACACTTTCACTGAGAGGCTCTTTCCCTTCTTCCACCCAGGAGGGAATGATGATGGGAAAAACTCTGCCCCGCTGACAATCTCTGGGATTAAAGGGCACTGACAGATCCATCCCATCCCCCTGCCTCTGCCAGCTGTAAACTGATGGGGGTCGGTCTCTGGTGGAGAGAGAGAAACCAGGTTAACATTTTGGGAAGAAACCCCGTATCAAAACGGGAACCGAAAGATCAGCAAAAAGCTCTGTAGGGTTGGGGGAAAGAAGGAGGGAGAGAGAAGAAACAAATAGAAGATCAGTCGTACAGAGAGAATTGGGAGCGAGAAGTCACTGTGAGCTCCGGGGACCTTCCTGCGTGTAATATTGTTCCACACGGTGGCGCTACACGATGGTGTTTGAGATGAATCCGTCAGTGGTTCTCAGGATGGGCTCAGCGGTTTTAAGGAGGCACCAACTAATTTCACTACACTGTCAGATGGTGTTTCCTTGAATGTTTTTCCTGGTTGGTGACAGAAGGAGAGACGCTTAAGGCCTGGAGCGGGGAGTAACAAGTGTTTCACCTTGTTTAAAAAAAAGTCAGAGCTTGATCTGCATGAGTATCCGTCAATATTTCCCTTAAATCTCCTGAATACTTGTCCTTCCTATCGCTGATGGATATTCCCGCTGTTATGTTTTTTAACAGTAAATCTCGGACGACTTTGGGTAGGAACGAACCTGAGAGAAGTTGGCAGATTTTTTTTTGTTTATTAGTGCTTATTTTTTTCCCCAGCACCCATGGTGTGTGTGTGCAGGTGTGAGACACAGTGAAAACCCGGGCTCTAACGTAACCGCGGAAGAGGGGCAGGCAGTCGGCCTTAACGACCCCCTCCACGGCCCGCTGCCTGGACCTGTTGATGGCCAGTTTGGCCAGGCCCAGGAGCAGGCCCACGAGGAGGTCTTCAGACCTGCCCTCCTTCCTCCGTACCGGGTGCCCAAAGATCAGGAGCGTGGGACTGAAGTGCAGCCAAAAACAGAGGAGAAGGTTTTTAAGGGAATCAAAAAGGGAGTGCAAACGCCCCACACCCAATATATACGTGGTCCACGGACTCCACAGCGCCACAGAACAAGCAGTTGGGCTGGGAGTCCGTGAACCACCGCAATCTGCGGTTGCAGGGGGCTGCTGCGTGCAGCACCCTCCACCCCAGATCCCCGAGAGAAAGGGGGAGGACTCCCGCGTAGAGAGCCCTCCACTGGGGATCCCCACCGCCCGGTGGCAAATGGGCACGCCAAGGCGTGTCCGGACGGTGGATGAGGGAGAAGAGGTGGACGGTGTGCAGCAGCAGTCTATACAGGGCTCTCCTTTTCACCTCCCTAAACGAAACAAAATTAAAATTTCGGAGGCGGCTCAGGTTGTGGGGCACAGGCTCCCGCGGGAAGTACGGGACCTTGGGGCCAGAAGTTGGCAGATTAGCTGTGATCCCTCCCATTTATCTCACCTGATGAAGGGCTTTTGCCCGAAACTGGATCAGTGGTGCTGGAAGAGCACAGCAATTCAGGCAGCATCCGACGAGCAGCAAAATCGATGTTTCGGGCAATAGCCCTTCATCAGGAATAAAGGCAGAGAGCCTGAAGCATGGAGAGTTTTGCCCGAAACGTCGATTCTCCTGCTCCTCCGATGCTGCCTCACCTGCTGCGCTTCTCCAGCACCACACTCTAGATTCTAATCTCTAGCATCTGCAGTCTCACATTCGCCGAGATTAGCTGTGATGCTCAACTGTGAGCAAGGCTGGCCTGGAATTTAGAATCCCTACAGTGTGGGAACAGGCCCTTCAGCCCAGCAACCATCCACCGACCCTCCGAAGAGTAACCCACCCAGTCCCATTCCCTTATTTCTCTACATTTCGCCTGAACGACGCACCTAATACCAATCCACCAAACCTGCACATCTTTGGATTGGGGGAGGAAACCGAGCACTCGGAGGAAACCCATGCAGACAGGGGGACAATGTGCAAACTCCAGACAGACAGTTGCCCGAGGCTGGAATTGAATGTGGGTTTCTGATGCTGTGAGGATGCAGTGCTAACCACTGAGCCACTGTATCGCCCCTGTAGATTAGATTAGATTAGATTAGATTCCCTACAGTGTGGAAACAAGCCCTTCCGCCCACCAAGTCCACACCGACCCTTCGAAGAGCAACCCACCCATCATTTTATAACAATCTCCAGTAGAGCACAGAACAAAACAATGTATTTTTTTCCAGTTGTGTCTGTGCTGTCCCTCTAAAATCTACGGTGCTACACTTTATAAAATATTTTATGGAAGTACACGTAAACCACACCAATAACTTTATCTCAGTCACTGCGTTGTTACCTTATGTCAAAAACTGAACGAACATGATTTTCCCTTAAGAAAGCTGTGATAACTTTCCTTAATTATCCCACATTTCATAGAATCATACAATCTCTACAGTGTGGAAACAGGTCCTTCGGCCCAACAAGTCCACACTGACCCTCCAAAGGGTATCCCACCAAATCCATTCTCCATTACTTTCCATTTACCCCTGACTAATGCATATCCCTGAAAGGTATGGGCAATATAGTATGGCAAAATCATTGAATATGTCCCAACTTTTGTTCCTAACAGTTTCCCCATCTCTGAAAATAAACTGACCAGATTGTAGTATCGCCACACCCTCTTGTTTGGACATGTGTTAAATGTGCAGATTTTCAGTCCTCTTTCATTAGTCCTGAATCCAAATGTAATTTGAAAATTATGCCAGCGTCTCCACAGTTTTGACTAATTTTACTCCATATCCTTGAAAGCATCTCATCTGTTTCACTTTAGTTATAGATAATCTATCTCTGACTTCTTCCTTATCAATTTTTTTAAAAACTCTTCCAAGTGTCTAAACTGCTCCTCTTTCATCATAACCCACGTTATCCCTTCTTTCTTCATCAGGATAGATACAAATTATTTCTTATTGCTTCAGCCAGTCTTGCCATTTCCATGCAAAAGCCTGCTTTATGTTCTGTATTTGGCCCATTTCTCCTCTTACTTTTCCTTTTACTCTTTATAGATAGTTTGAAGATTCAGATTGCTTACATATGTCAGCTGCCTACTCCTTTTCATGCTGTTTCTCTCTTTTACTCAAACACCTTTTTTAGTTCCTCTCTAAATCTTTTATATTCAGCTTGGTTCTCAGTTCCATGACCTAATTGTTATTTTCCATCAACTATATTTTCCTTTTTTAATTCAAGCTCTATGTCATTCATCATCAAGGAGCTCTACATTCGTTTGACTTGTTTTCTCATTTCAGTGAAATGTACGTGACAGTACCTGAAATCAAAATTCTTTTTATAAGGGCAGCTTATTGTTCAGCTACAGTTTTGCCTGTCAGTCTTTGAATACAATTGATCTGGATCAGATATGTTCTTCAACCATTAATTATGGTTTTCCCCCACTTAAATACTCTTGCTCTAGATTATTTTTGCCGTTTTCCATAGCCAACCTAAACCTTAGGAAAATATTATTGATGACTATTCACACATAATCCATTTAGGCTAACTCATTCCCCCAAACAAGGCCCGGCAGTGTCTTATTATTCAATTCACTGGAAATGTACTGCTGCAGATAATTCTACTGAACACATTCTAAAAATGCTTAGCTGTCTGTTCTTTACACACGACTGACGTGGTCCATTTTTAGTAATTAGAGTCCTCCATTCAATGTATTCTTTTATTTGTGCACTGCAATTCACTGACAAACATGTTTAACTACCTTTTGGTGGCCCATGGACCACGATGAGTAAAGCAATTGCACACTTTTTGTATTTTAGCTTGGGCAAAATAAGTTCCCTAACTGGTGGCCATGGGTTTGAATTTACATAACTGGATTGTTATTTTAGCCTCTGGATTATTAAAGCAGAAATATAATTACATTGTGCTGAAAATGCCAGAATCAGGTCCACACAAATAATTCTCTAATAAGAGTCATAGAGATATACAGCATGGAAACAGACTCTTTGGTCCAACCCGTCCATGCCGACCAGATATCCCAATTCAATCTAGTCCCACTTACCAGCACCCAACCCATATCCCTCCAAAACCTTCCTATTCCTATACCCATCCAAATGCCTCTTAAATGTTGCAATTGTACCAGCCTCCACCACTTCCTCTGTCAGCTCATTCCATACATGTACCACCCTCTGTGTGAAAAAGCTGCCCATTAGGTCCCTTTTATATCTTTCCCCTCGCACCCTAAACCTAAGCCCTCTAGTTCTGGATTTCCTCACCCCGGGGAAAAGACTTGTCTATATATCGTATTCATGCCCCTCATAATTTTGTAAACCTCTACAAGGTCACCCCTCAGCCTCTGGCGATCCAGGGAAAACAGCCCCAGCCTGTTCAGCCTCTCCCCATAGCTCAAATCCTCCAACTCTGGCAACAATCCTTGTACATCTTTTCTGAACCCTTTCAAGTTTCACAACATCTTTCCGATAGGAAGGAGACCA
>NC_057746.1:27726481-27728975 GCF_004010195.1 Chiloscyllium plagiosum | reverse complement strand
CCCAGCACCGATCCTTGTGGCACTCCACTGGTCACAGGCCTCCAGTCTGAAAAACAACCCTCCACCTCCACCCTCTGTCTTCTACCTTTGAGCCAGTTCGGTATCCAAATGGCTAATTCTCCCTGTTTTCTGTGAGATCGAACCTTGCTAATCAGTCTCCCATGGGGAACCCTGTCGAAGGCCTTACTGAAGTCCATATAGATCACATCTACTGCTCTGCCCTCGTCAATCCTCTTTGTTACTTCTTCAAAAAACTCAATCAAGTTTGTGAGACATGATTTCCCACGCACAAAGCCATGTTAACTATCCCTACTAAGTCCTTGCCTTTCCAAATACATGTACATCCTGTAATTCAGGATTCCAACCAACAACTTGCCCAGCTCCAACATCAGTCTCACTGGTCTATAGTTTCCTGGCTTCTCCTTACTACCTTTCTTAAAGAGTGGCACCATGTTAGCCAACCTCCAATCTTCCGGCACCTCACCTGTGACTATCAATGATACAAATATCTCAGCAAGATGCCCAGCAATCACTTCTCTAGCTTCCCACAGAGTTCTAGGGTATACCTGGTCAGGCCCTGGGGATCTATCCACCTTTATGCATTTCAAGACATCCAGCACTTCCTCCTCTGTAATCTGGACATTTTGCAAGATGTCACCATCTATTTCCCTACTTTCTATCTTCCATATCCTTTTCCATAGTTAATACTGATGCAAAATACTCATTTAGTATCTGCCTCCTCTCCTGCTGCTCCACACAAAGATGCCTTGCTGCTCTTTGAGGGGCCCTATTCTCTCCCTTGTTACCCTTTGGTCCTTAATGTATTTGTAAAAACCTTTTGGATTCTCCTTAATTCTATTTGCCAAAGCTATCTCATGTCCCCTTTTTGCCCACCTGATTTCCCTCTTTAGTATACTCCTAATGCCTTTATACTCTTCTAAAGATTCACTCGATCTATCCTGTCTATACCTTATATATTTTTTCTTCTTTTTCTTAATCAAACCCTTAATTTCTTTAGTCATCCAGCATTCTCTATTCTTTCCTTTCACCCTAACAGGAATATACTTTCTCTGGATTTTTGTTATCTCATTTCTGAAGGCTTCCCATTTTCCAACCGTCCCTTTACCCTCAATCAGCTTTTGAAAGTTCTTGCCTAATACCATCAAAATTGGTCTTTCTCCAATTTAGAACTTCAACTTTTAGATCTGGTCTATTCTTTTCCATCATTATTTTAAATCTAATAGAATTATGGTCACTAGCCCCAAAGTGCTCCCCCACTGACACCTAGGTGACCTGCCCGGCCTTATTTCCAAAGAGTAGAGCAAATTTTGCACCTTCTCTAGTAGGTACATCCACATGCTAATCAGAAAATTTTCTTGTACACACTTTACAAATTCCTCTCCATCTAAACCCTTAACACTATGGCAGCTCCAGTCTATGTTTGGAAAGTTAAAATCCCTTTTCATAACCTTTGAAATATTCCCATTGATCCTATGGGTAGAAAGACCATTTACATAAATTCAATGGGAATATTTCAAAGGTGATCTAAAAGCCTCCATGAAAGAAAGGACAGCCATTGAAAAAAAAAATAGATGGCAGCTGCTGAAGAGAACAATCTTACTGCCAACCTTATTAGCCAATGATCAATGTCTTCAATGTGGAAAAGGCTATGATAGGCCTGAGATTTACTCAGATGGGAGACACTGTGTTTGTTTCACGTTGAATAAGAGTGAAAAACAGGCTTGGCATAATGTTCAACATAGCAGAGGCTACAATTTTTGTTTGTAATATTTCCTGGATGCGGGAGTTGCTGGCAAGGTCAGCATTTGTTGCTTATCTTTAACTGTCCTTGTACTAAATGTTTTACTAAACCAGTTCAGCAGGCAGTAAAGTGACAACCACATTTCTGTGTCTGAAGTCACGTGTTGGTCAGACAGATTTCAACACTAAAGGACATTAGTGAAGCAAATTGGTTTTTAAAAATATAACTGACAATGATTACATGATCAACATTGCTGAGATTATTGAGGTCATACAACATCAACATTGCATCCGTAATGTAATAAAAGTTTCTTAAG
Source organism: Chiloscyllium plagiosum (assembly GCF_004010195.1). Classification (NCBI taxonomy): domain Eukaryota; kingdom Metazoa; phylum Chordata; class Chondrichthyes; order Orectolobiformes; family Hemiscylliidae; genus Chiloscyllium; species Chiloscyllium plagiosum. Next base: position 27,726,897 of record NC_057746.1, on the reverse strand, counting down.
AAATGTGTAATCATCTAGAAAAGGAAAATTTGATTAGGGATAGTCAGCATGGTTTTGTGAAGGGTAGGTCGTGCCTCACAAACCTTATTGAGTTCTTTGAGAAGGTGACCAAACATGTAGATGAGAGTAAACCGGTTGATATGGTGTATATGGATTTCAGCAAGGTGTTTGATAAGGTTCTCCACAGTAGGCTATTGTACAAAATGTGGAGGAATGGGATTGTGGGAGATGTAGCAGTTTGGATCAGTAATTGGCTTGCTGAAAGAAGACAGAGGGTGGTAGTTGATGGGAAATGTTCATCCTGCAGTCCAGTTACCAGTGGTGTACCGCAACGGTCGGTGTTGGGACCACTGCTGTTCATCATTTTTATAAATAACCTGGATGAGGGCATAGAAGGGTGGGTTAGTAAATTTGCA
>NC_057746.1:27711872-27725729 GCF_004010195.1 Chiloscyllium plagiosum | reverse complement strand
TTGAGAGGTGACTTAATAGAGACATATAAGATAATCAGAGGGTTAGATAGGATGGACAGGGAGAGCCTTTTTCCAAGTATGGTGACGGCGAGCACGAGGGGCAGAGCTTTAAATTGAGGGGTGATAGATATAGGACAGATATCAGAGGTAGTTTCTTTACTCAGAGAGTAGTAAGGGTATGGAATGCTTTGCCTGCAACGTAGTAGATTCGCCAACTTTAACTACATTTAAGTCGTCATTGGACAAGCATATGGACGTACATGGAATAGTGTAGGTTAGATGGGCTTCAGATTGGTATGACAGGTCGGTGCCACATTGAGGGCTGAAGGGCCTGTACTGCGCTGTAATATTCTATGTTAATCAATTAATAATTTTCATGGAGCCAACGAAAAAAAGTCAGGACAAGCAATGAAATACTTGTTAATAGATCTTTTGACCAAAGTAACTGAAAGAACAGTAACCAATGTTAGAGTGAAAAAAAGCTGAAAAATGTGTTGCTGGAAAAGCCCTTCTTCAGGCCTATGCTTGAAACGTCGATTCTCCTGCTCCTTTGATGCTGCCTGACCTGCTGCACTTTTCCAGCAACATGTTTTTCAGCTCTGATCTCCAGCATCTGCAGTCCTCACTTTCTCTTTGAGTGAAAAAAGTCAAGATTATACAATGGGGCAGATTTGGAGGAATTCAAAACTTTTGGCAAGTTATGGTATAAGTTAAGGTTACAGAAATGATGAGAGGTTCTGTCATGAGGCTATTTCAACCAGCAGCAGAGAATCTTTCACCTCTGAAGGCAGCTAATACCTCATGTAACTGCCTCCTAACAGAAGTAGTGTTACTTTAAATACTAAATGGAAAGAAATGGAAATATCAGTCACTCTAGCATCAGAGATAGATAAGGGATAGGAGGAGCTATGGTTTTATGATAGTACTCTGCTCGTCAAGCTTTCCGCAGATTCAGGTCGTGGAGGTACTGGTGTTGGACTGGGGTGAACAACGTCAAAAATCACACAACACTGGGTTATAGTCCAACAGGTTTATTTGAACTCACAAACATTTGGAGCCCTGCTCCTTCTTCACTAACTATCTAGTGGTTTGACATAAACCTGTTGCACTATAAACCAGTGCCATGTGATTTTTGACTTTGTCCACAGATTCAAGCTCCACCCTGGATTTCATAGCTCATGAATGAGAGTTAATGGCAGTGTTCATTAGATTGATAATCATAACAACATTTCCACCTTTAAATTCCAAGGCGGGGAGCATATGAAGATATCAAAACAAATGCAGTGAGAAGTGATACCTGTCTGTCGTAACAGCAACACAAATAATGAAATTAAATGCTTAAATTTGTCTCTGACTTCTCTGAAACTTACAATCAAAAAGAAAATTTTGACAAATTTTATACGCTTTTGCGAAGGAAGCAAATATCGAGTTGCTTTAAAAAGAAATATTTTGCCTTGCCGACATTCACGAAGTTTCGCCTGGCTGGCCGCTTCAAGCTCCGCCACTCATGCATTGTGATGACTGAACAACATATTGCTACCTTGACCTTTTCCAGTTCGATCCCAAAGATAGTAATAACTACCTAACGCTATTAAACGCCACAAGGCAACATTGCACTACCAGTAGAAAAATACTGGAAGAAAATGAATGAGACCGTGAATCTGAGATTAGTACTACAAGCAGAAAAAAAGTAACTAAATTCATGAAATAAAAGTTAAAATCGAACTAAATGCAATGCTTATTAATGTAACCAATATAATAATTTTTCGTAAGACCAATCACTGAGTGAATGGACAATAACTTTTTTGATTACCATTCCATTTTAAATATTTTAATATTGATTGACCAACGAACTTTTTCTTTCCGCCACTCTTAATCAATGGTGGAACAATATACCCAAAATATTCGGCGATAATACACACTGATCGCGAAAGTACGCATGTGCAGCGAATCACCGCCTCTTCGTGGTGCGATGGTGTTGGTGGAGCATGCGCTGTGCAGCTCCCAGGAGCTGAACGACGACGAGTGTAGCTGAGTGTCGTTTGCGCCTCTGCGGTTCAGAACTAGAACCGCTGGGCCCACTGGACAACAGGCGAGGGCTCCCGAAAGTGAGTAGAGCCACTACTAAAGCGATGGTGCAGCGCCTCTGCACTCGTGCCGCCGTGTGCTGTTTCTTCTGTCGTTTCCGCCGAGTCCAACTCGGAACAAAGGAGCCGCCAGCGACTTGCCCTGACGGACATGCGCACTGTGGACTCATGGGGAAATGAACGCGTTGGATCGAGCGGTTTCTTAGATTCGGAGACGTCTGGGAAATACAGCCGCCATTACTCACCTTTTTAGGTAGGTATTTTAATGGATGCTGACCGAAGGATATCGATCTCGAACTTTAATTCTGCTTCTCTCCAACGGATGCTGCTTAATCTGCTCAGTATTCCCGACGATTTCTGTTTCGTTTCAGATTTCCAGCATTCTCTGCAGTTTATTGCCTTTACATGCCCTCATTTTAGTGTAAGTACTGCTTACATAAGAGATGCCTACTTAAGAAATAGGAGCAGGAGTATGCCATCTGAATCTGCTCTGCCATTCTATAAGATCGTGGCTGATCGTCTTGTGGTCTCAGGTCCACTTACCTGCCCACTCACCATACCTCTTAATTCCTTTACTGTTCAAAAATATATCTATCTTTGTCTTAAAAACATTCAACGAGGTACTTCAATTGTTTCACTGGGCTGGGAATTCCACAGATTCACAACCCTTTAAGTGAAGAAGTTCCTAAATTCAGTCCTAAGCCTGTTCTTCTTTATTTTGAGGCTATATCCTCAGTTCTAGTTTCACCTGCCAGTGGAAACAACCTCCCTGCTTCTATTTTATGTATACTCTACATAATTTTATATTTGCGAAACAATTGCCCCTCATTCTTCTAAATTCTAATGAGTATAGTCCCAATCTACTAAATCTCTCCTCATAAGCCAACCCTCCTCAATTCTGGAATCGACCAAGTGAACCTCCTCTGCACCTCCTTCAGTGCCAGTGTATCCTTTCTTAAGTAAGGAGACCAAAATGGGACACAGTACTCCAGGTGTGGCCTCACAGTTGCAACATAACCTCCCTGTTTTTAAGTTCCATCTCTCTAGCAATGACAAACAGTATTCCATTTGCCTTCTTAATTACCTAATCCCACAAACCAACTTCGTGTGATTCATGCACAACGACACCCAGAAGCCCTCTGCATAACAGAGTCATGAAATATAGACAGATAGAGTCATAGAGATGTACAGCATGGAAACGGACCCTTCAGTCCAACCCGTCCATGCTGACCAGATATCCCCACCCACTCTAGTCCCACCTACCAGCACCCAGACCATATCCCTCCAAACCCTTCCTATTCATATACCCATCCAAATGCCTCTTAAATTTGCAATTGTACCAGCCTCCACTACTTCCTCTGGCAGCTCATTCAATACACGTACCACCCTTTGCATGAAAAAGCTGCCCCTTAGGTCTCCTTTATATCTTTCCCCTCTCACCCTAAACCTATGCCCTTTAGTTCTGGACTCCCTGACCCCAGGGAAAAGACTTTGCCTATTTACCCTCTCCATGCCCCTCATAATTTTGTAAACCTCTATAAGGTCACCCCTCAGCTTCAGACACTCGAGGGAAAACAGCCGCAACCTTTCAGCCTCTCCCCATAGCTCAAATTGTCCAACCTTGGCAACATCCTTGTAAATCTTTTCTGAACCCTTTCAAGTTTCACCTGTTGTAATCTGAGGTAACCCTCTTTGCTATCCACTACACCTCCAATTTTGGTGTCATCTGTAAACTTACTAACTGTACCTGTTATGCTCGCATCCAAATCATTTATGTAAATGACAAAATGTAGAGGAGCCAGCACCAATCCTGTGGCACTCCACTGGTCACAAGCCTCCAGTCTGAAAAGCAACCCTCCACCATCACCCACTGTGAGCCAGTTCAGAATCCAAATGGTTAGTTCTCCCTGTATTCTGTGAGATTTAAACTTGCTAACCAGTCTCCCATGGGGAACCTTGTTGAACGCCTTTTTGAAGTCCATATAGATCACATCTACCGCTCTGCCCTCATCAATTCTCTTTGTTACTTCTTCAAAAAACTCAATCAAATTTGTGAGACATGATTTCCCATGCACAAAGCCATGTTGACTATCCCTAATCAGTCCTTGCCTTTCCAATAAATATGTACATTCTGTCCCTCAGGATTCCCTCCAACAACTTGCCCACCACCGATGTCAGGCTCACTGGTCTATAGTTCCCTGGCTTGTCTTTCTTAAACAGTGGCACCACGTTAGCCAACCCAGTCTTCCGGCATCTCACCTGTGACTATTGATGATACAGATATCTCAGCAAGAGGCCTAGCAATCACTTCTCTAGCTTCCCACAGAGCTCTCGGGTACATCTGATCATGTCCTGGAGATTTATCCACCTTTATGCATTTCAGGCCATCTGGTGCTTGCTCCTCGGTAATTTGGACATTTTGCAAGGTGTCACCATCTATTTCCATATCCTTTTCCACAGTAAGTACTGATGCAAAATACTCGTTTCGTATCTTCCCCATTTTCTGCGGCTCCACGCAAAGGCCGCCTTGCTGATCTTTGAGGGGCCCTATTCTCTCCCTAGTTACCCTTTTGTCCGAAATGTAAATGTAAAAACCCTTTGGATCCTCCTCAATTCTATTTTCCAAAGTTATCTCATGTCCCCTTTTTGCCCTCCTGATTTCCCTCTTAAGTATACTCCTACTGCCTTTATCCCCTTCTAAGGATTCACTCGATCTATCCTGTCTATTCCTTACATATGCTTCCTTCTTTTTCTTAACCAAACTCTTAATTCCTTTAGTCATCCAGCATTCCCTGTACCTACCAGCCTTTCCTTTCACCCTAACAGGAATATACTTTCTCTGGATTCTCATTATCTCATTTCTGAAGGCTTCCCATTTTCCAGCCGTCCGTTTAGCTGTGGACATCTGCCCCCAATCAGCTTTTGAGAGTTTTTGCCTAATACTGTCAAAATTGACCTGTCTCCAATTTAGAGCTTCAACTTTTACATCTGGTCTATCCTTTTCCATCATTATTTTAAATCTAATAGAATTATGGTCACTGGCCCCAAAGTGCTCCCCCAGTGACACCTAGGTGACCTGCCCGGCCTTATTTCCAAAGAGTAGAGCAAATTTTGCACCTTCTCTAGTAGGTACATCCACATGCTAATCAGAAAATTTTCTTGTACACACTTTACAAATTCCTCTCCATCTAAACCCTTAACATTATGGCAGTCCCAGTCTATGTTCGGAAAGTTAAAATCCCCGACCATAACCACCCTATTATTCTAAAAGATAGCTGAGACCTCCTTACAAGTTTGTTTCTCAGTTTCCCTCTGACAATTAGGAGGTCTATAATACAATCCCAATCAGGTGATCATCCCTTTCTTATTTCTCAGTTCCACTCAAATAACCTCCGTGGATGTATTTCCAGGATTATCCTCCCTCAGCACAGCTGTAATGCTATCCCTTATCAAAAATGCCACTCGCCCTCTTCTTTTGCCTCCCTTTCTATCCTTCCTGTAGCATTTGTGTCCTGGAACATTAAGCTGCCAGTCCTGCCCTTCCCTGAGCCATGTTTCTGTAATTACTATGATATCCCAGTCCCATGTTCCTAACCATGCCCTGAGTTCATCTGCCTTCCCTGTTAGGCCCCTTGCATTGAAATAAATACAGTTTATTTTATTAATCCTACCTTGTCCCTGCCTGCCCTGACTGTTTGATTCACTTCTGTTCTCAACTGTACCAGTCTCAGATTGATCTCTTTCCACACTATCTCCCTAGGTCCCACCTTCCCCCGCCCCCACCACCTTACTAGTTTAAATCCTCCCATGCAGCTCTCGCAAATCTCCCTGCCAGTATGTTAGTCCCTTTTCAATTTACCAACCTTTGCATGAACAAGGTAACCCTTAGGACCCTTTGAAATCTTTCTCGTCTCACTTTAAATCTATGCCCTCTAGGTTTGGACTCCCCACCCCACGGAAATTTGGCTTATCCATGCCCCTCATGATTTTGTAAACCTATGTAAGGTCACCTGTCAGCCTCCGATGCTCCAGGGAAAGCAGCCCCAGTCTATTCAGCCCCTTCCTATTGCTCAGATCCTCCAACCTGGGCAACGTCTTTGGACATGTATATCTTTTCTCAGCCCTTTCAAGTTTAACAATATCCTTCCTATAGCAGGGACACCAGGCTTGCATGCAGTATTCCAAACGTGACCTAACCAATGTCCTCACAGATGCAACATATGCTCCGAATGTCTGTACTCAATGCACTGTCTAATTAAGGCAAGCATATCAAACACTTTCACTATCCTATCTACTGGCGAGTCCACTTTCGAGGAACTATGAATTTGCACTCCAAGGTCTCTTTGTTGAGTACCACTCCACAGGATCTTAGCATGAAGTGTATGAGTCCTGCCTTGATTTGCCTTTCCAAAATTCAGCACTTCACATTTATCTTAATTAAACTCCATCTACCACTCTTGGGACCATTGGCCCATCTGATCAAGATCTGAGGTAGCCTTCTTTGCAGACCACTAAGTCTTGTAGTTTGGTGTCATCTGCAAACTTACTGACCATACCGCCTATATCCATACCTCATACATCCAAATCATTCATAAAAATTACAAATAGCACTGGACCCAGCACCAATCCTTGTGGCACAACACAGGTCACAGGCCACCAGTCTGAAAAACAAGCATCCAGCACCACCCTCTGTCTTTTTACCTTTGAGCCAGTTCTGTATTCAAATGGGTAGTTATCTCTATATTCCATGTGAACTAACCTTGTTAACCAGTCTACCATGCGGAACCTTGTTAAAAGCCTTACCAAAGTCCGTACAGATCATGTCCACCGTTCTGCCCTCATCAATCCTCTTCATTCCTTCTTCAAATAACTCGATTAAGGTAGTGAGACACAATTTCTCACACACAAAGCCATGTTGACCATCCCTAAACAGTCCTTTTCTAAATACATGGAAATCCTATCCCTCAGGATTCCCTCCAAAATGTGCTCACCACTGGTCTATCATTCCTTGGCTTTTCCTGACCACCTTTTTAAAATTGTGGTATTTGCTAAGACTCATTTCCACAGTCACATCACATTCCTCAGTGACTGGCCAGACTCGCCCTGTGTGGATTCCAACTCAAGTTTCATCCTTCATGCTTTGAATCTACTCAGGATCATAGATATCCCCAGTAAATCTGGTACATCGGTGATATCATCAGTGCTACTTCACCTCTCTTTCGGAATTGGAAATGTTTATTGACTTAGCTTCCAATTTCAACCCTGCCCTCACTTTCACCTGGTCAGTCAGGATTACCCTGGTCCACTCTTACTTCACTCCTAATGCCGCTCCCCCCCTCCCCCCCAATCTCCACAGCCCCATGGTACCTTCCCCTACAAATGCATAAGGTGTAACACCTGTGTGTTTACCTCATCCTGCCTCAGTATCAAGGGCCCAAATGTCCACCTGAAGCAGCACTTTATCTATACTTCATATAATCTACTGTGTTCACTGCACATTATATGGTCTCCCTTACGTTGGGCATTCTCCCCTTGTCTGTGTGGGTTTCCTCCATATGCTCTGGTTTCCTCCCACAATCCAAAGATGTGCAGATTAGGTGAATTGGCCATGCTAAATTGCCCATAGTATTCAGGGATCTGTGGGTTAGGTGCATTAGTCGGGCTAAATATAGGATAACAGGAATGGGTCTGCTTGGGTCAGTCTTTGGAGGATTGGTGTGGATTTGTTGGGCCAAAGGGTGTGTTTCCACACTGTAGGGATTCTATGATTGGGGAAACAAAGCTTAAACTGGGTGACCATTTCATAGAATACTTAATTCTGTCTGCAATAAGATCTCGAGCTTTCAGTTATCTGCCACTTCAACACACCACCCTGTTCCCTGGCCAATATCTCCGCCTTAGGTTTGTTTCAGTACTCCAGCGAAGCTCAGTGCAAGCTGGAAGAACCCTGCAGCCTTCTGGACTCAATATCGAGTTCAACACCTTTACGCTTGAGCTCACCCATGTCCTTATCCCAACCCCTACACACCCGGCTTGTTATCATAGTAGTTCTGAGGAATGGTCACCATACCTGAAACGTTAACTCTGATTTCTCTCCACAAATGTTGCCAATTGTGGAGAGAAATGTTTCCAGGCCTGCTGAGCTTTTCCAGCAATTTCTGTGCTTATTATCAGATATTCTGCTATTGCACAAACTGCATTGTTAGCTGCTAACAGTTTCCCTTAATAGCTATTCAGCCTCTAGCCAGATCATTATCCACTCCTTTGTCTGTCCAACTGTTCTTCTCTCCCATTGAGTTCTATCGCCACCTATCATTTACTCCTTACCCCCTCTCCCACCCTACCTTCTCTATGTATACTAACATTTTCCGAGTTACCATCAGTTTTGAGGAAGAGGCACTGGACCCAAAATATGGTCTGATTTTCTTCCACAGATGCTGCCAAACCTGCTGAGCTCTTCCTGCAATTTCTGTTTTTGTGCCTTTGTGTTTTTGTGTATATTCTGTCATTTCCCTATTCCTTTTTAAATTTGTTTTACAGGACATTACAAGAGGGGAATTGTCAGACCATAAGAAAACTTGATAGATAACCAGTTCAGCAACATTGGTCTTCAAACATGGAAACAAAAAACACCATGCTCAGCAGGGAGCAGCTGGCCACGTATTTAGTTGATGGTTGAGGGCTGACCTGTTAATACACAGATACAGTCACATCAGCGAGAAACTGTGTAAATGGCGGGTGGGTGTGTGATAAATAAGTTCATTACCTGATTGAGCTGGGAGTTCATTCATAGTGGTGAGATGATGTTCACTTGCCCTGTTTGTGGAAAGGAATTCACTGATTCGTCCCACCTACTGAGACACCAACGAGTTCACACTGGGGAAAGGCCATTCACCTGCTCCGTTTGTTGGAAGGGATTCACTCAGTCATCCCATCTCCTGAGACACCAGCATGTTCACACTGACAAGAGACCTTTTAACTGTCCTGATTGTGAGAAGCCATTTAAAAGTAAACAGGATCTGCTGAGACATCAACATACTCATACTGGTGAGAGGCCATTCACCTGCTTGAACTGTGGGAAGGGTTTCACTAATTCATCCAACCTGCTGAAGCACCAACGAGTTCACACTGATGAACGACCTTTTAAATGCTCAGACTGTGGGAAGTGTTATAAAAGCTCAGAGGAACTGACATGCCATCAACGTGTTCACACTGATAAAAGACCATTCAGATGCTCTGACTGTGGGGCTGGGTTCACCCGATCATCTCAACTTACTATACATCAACGCCGTCACACTGGAGAGAGACCATATATGTGCTCTATATGCGGGAAGGGATTCACTTGCTCATCCCATCTCACGACACACCAACGTATTCACACCAATAAGAGACCTTTCAAATGTTCTGACTGTGAAGAGAGGTTTAAAAGCAGAAATGAGCTGCTGACACACCAGCATAATCACACCGGAGAGAGACCATTCACCTGTTCTGATTGCGGCAAGGGATTCTGTCGATCATCCCATCTCCTGATACACCAGCGAGTTCACAATGGGGAGAGACCATTCATCTGCCCTGTGTGTGGCAAGAGATTCACTCAATCATCCATCCTCCTGACACACCAGCGAATTCACACTGGGGAGAGACCTTTCATTTGCCCCATGTGTGGGAAGAGATTCACCCAGTCATCTCACCTATTGACACATCAGCTTGTTCACAATGACAAGAGACCTTTTACATGTTCTGACTGTGAGAGGAAATTTAAAACGAAAAGAGATCTGCTGATGCACCAGCGAGGTCACACTGGGGAGAGGCCATTCACCTGCTCCACATGTGGAAAAGGATTCACCCATTCATCTCACCTGCTGACACACCAACGCACTCACACTGGGGAGAGGCCATTCACCTGTTCTGTCTGTGACAAGGGATTCACCTGTACGTCCCACTTACTGAGACATCAAAGGGTTCACACCGGGGAGAGGCCATTCAGCTGCTCTCTGTGTAAGAAAGGATTTACTCAATCATCCCACCTAATAACACACCAGAGAGTTCATATGCAACAGCAGGGATTGGATTCTGCTGATAATGCTGTGGTTAATATCAATCAGGACTGAACCATGTTCATTCTGACAGTTTGCATTTATTTCTGAGGATGTAAGTAACCCCTCTAACACCAGTTGGAGTTAATATACTTTATAAATGTGAAATAAATCACCACAGTTAAAAACATTCTTGTAGATTGTTATCCTTCCATCCAAGTATTTGGCATCAGCTGGTTGGAACTCTGAATGGACAATCTGGAAGAAAGTCATAACATATAAATAGAAAACCAACCGTGGACACTATCCAGGAAATTAATTACCATCCACATCTTGTCCCTGTTAGATAAAATCAAGGATTGAATTCATCCTACATTTACCTGTTCTTTACATTTTGTACAGTTCACACTGATCTCAAAATTACATTTATTGGGATTCTTTCTGAAGAACAATTTAAAATGTTTTCTTCAATTATATGTGGGACCTTCCCAATGCCTTTTATAACTTATTGCTCTGTGACAAATAAAGGAATGTAATGGGTGGGTGGTTATTTCTGAAAATGTTGAGCTGGACCTGTAGCAGAGAGGTCATTAAGGTTTGTTGGGTGTTCTGGATGAATTAGTCATGAGTCTGATGAATGGAAATGGTAGAGTGGAACCTTAGTGGGATGCACAATCTGCATTTGCTATGACTTAGCATGAGATTAATGAGTTGTGACTAGGAATGCAACAAATGGTTGTTTGTAAACCAGGCAAGACAGGAACAGTATGTTATTCTTCATTGGTTATTGACCATTCTTTTACTGGTGTTCTCATGCATTAGATCTTCCTTTGGTTTTAATCTCACTTTTTCACTAACTTTAGCCACAGTGTCACTTGGAATATTTTCTTTTTTTCAGCTCCTCTACTGTCCCTCCTAATTAATGCTGATATGCTATTCTTTGCTGACATCACACAAATATAGTTTATACATGTACAGTGATGACACCCAGCCTCAATTTACCACAACTTGGCTTCATCCTCCGCTGTTTCTCAGTTATCAAATTGCTCGGTGGTGAGTGAAATTTATTTGCATTAAGGATGAAGAAGATTGAAGCCATTGCTTATGGTACCTGCTCCAACCTTCACTTCCTAGCTCCTGTCTCCATTTTAGCATGGATAAAGGACTGGCTAGCTAACTGGAAGCAAAGTTTAGTATAAGTAGGTAACTTGAGTACGCCACAAGGATCAGTACTGGGCCTCAACTATATATAGTCTGTGACTGAATGAAATGGGGTAAACTGATTCCCATCTTTTTTCCACTCCTTCATTGATCACAATAAAGTTAGAATAACTCAGTATCAGAATTGAGACAATACAGGTTCCTCTGTTTAAAAAAAACAACTTATTTCTTGCCAACAAATCTTCAAGTAGGTGAATATTAACAAAATGTTTACATATACTTAATGAAACTTCTTCAAAGGAAAAAATATGCACACAAACAACATTCCAGTGTGGGGGGAAAAATTTAACAGTGCCACCGAATGTTATGTTAAACATGCTTTGATCAAGTAACATGTAATTTCAGAAAAGAATGATTGTCCCAAATGCCACCCTGCAAATGAAGCCATTTTGCACACAAACTGTTGGCCTTGAGTGTCTACCTGGATGTTATGACTCACCAATTTCACTTCTTTGGTAATAAATTACAGATTCTCTATTTGATCAATATTGTGATGAGTCCCTCCAGTGAAGAGACAATAAAGGCTACTGCTCCAGGTAAGTTCTCTCATATTTACAGCATTTGCACTACTTTGTTTTTTTTTAAGTTAGCTTTCGAGGTTCCTGCATCTAGATCCAATAGCATTATTATGCTCACAATTTGGGTCATATGACCTCTCTGAAATTAATGTAGATTATTTTACTTCCCTCAACAAAGTTTTGTCCTTTGCAGATGCAACAGTTTTCCCTGCTGCAGCTGGTATCCTTAGCAAAATACCTGTTCGAACAGTGCTAAATATAAATGTAGATCCAATAATGATACTCCAAATTGATATTTCAGATAATGTATCTTCTGATTTGGATGAAGGCATCAAAGAGATGTTATCTAAATTTGTGCTGGCACAAACTTAGGAAATAAGTTCTCAGCAAGACAGTAAGAGTCACCAAAAGGACACTTACTGAGTAAGAAACATGTTGACAGATTGTAATGTCAGAAAAATATGAAAGTGTCAATTTTAACAGTACAAATAAAAAAAGTTGCAGATTACTTAAATGGTACTTATAGTGCAGAACTCTATGCTACAGAAGATTCTGTGTATAATGCGACATGAATTACAATAATATGTAGGAACAGCTAGTGATTAGGGAAGCAAATGGAAAGTGATGTTTGCACAGGGTCCTGATTATGAGCAGTGTACACTTTGGTCTCTTTTGTAGGAAAGGGTACAGTTGCATTGAAAGCAGTTCAGTTCAAGTTCGTTAGGTTATTTTGGAGGCAAATAGGTTAGTTTATAAGGAAACATTGAGCAGACTGGGCTAGAACCCAGTGGAACTGAGACAAATTAGAGGTGACCTGACTGAAACATACAAAGTCCTGAGTGGGCCCATTCTGAAGAAGAGTCACTAGACTCAAATTATTCACTTTGATTTCTGTCCACTGATGTTGCCAGACTCGGCTGAGTTTCTCCAGGAATGTCTGCTCTTGTTTCAGATCCTGAGGGGATGTGATAGGATGGATGCTGCAGCACTTTTTGCACTCAGTAGGTACTGCAGAACTCGTAACAAAGTTTTAAAATGAGGGGGTCTCCCGTTTATGTCTTAGGTGGGAAAACATTTCGTTCTGTCAGAGGGTCAAACGTTTGTGACATTATCTGTACCAGAAAGCAGCCGAGGACAGTTTATTGAACATATTTAAGAGTGAATTTTTTGAGCCATCAGGAAGTTGACTGTTGAAGTGGCATAGAAATGAAATTGAGAACTGAGGCCACATTCAAATCAGTGACTTTATCAAATAGGTAAGTAAAACAGACTGGCCGAAGTCTGCTCTTAGTTATTGTGTTTTTCAGTTCATCTCATCCAAATGGCAATTGCCTTATACTAAATCAGATTCTTCTCAATTTTAGTGTTCTAATTTTTAACAAGATGTGTTATGGTATTTGGGCATTCATGTTTTAAGCATTCTGACCTTGATAAAATAGCCTATTGTTGCTTGGTCCCAAAACTCTCAAATCACCTTCATACACATTTCTACTCCGTATATTTTTACTCCCTTTAAGCCACATGTTAAAATGCCTGTTACTGAGTTTTTGGCCAGCTTATCTAAAACCTCCTTAGATGTCCTATTGTGTTTAATAATGTTCCTAAGAAGTTAAATTACATTAAAACTTTGTATAAATGTAAGTTATTATTGAAATCTGAATTAGATTTATGAATATCATTTGGCTTAGAGTCATAGAGATGTACAGCATGGAAACAGCACCCTTCAGCCCAACCCGTCCATACCGACCAGATATCCCAACCCAATCTAGTCCCACCTGCCAGCACCCAGCCCAGATCCCTCCAAACCCTTCCTATTCATATACCCATCCAAATGCCTCTTAAATGTTGCAATTGTACCAGCCTCCACCACTTCCTCTGGCAGCTCATTCCATACCCATACCACCCTCTGTGTGAAAACATTGCCCCTTAGGTCTCTTTTATATCTTTCCCCTCTCACCCTAAACCTATGCCCTCTAGTTCTGGAATCCCCAAACC
>NC_057746.1:27706612-27711819 GCF_004010195.1 Chiloscyllium plagiosum | reverse complement strand
GCACACAATATTCCAACAGTGGCCTAACCAATGTCTTGTATAGCCATAACATGACCTCCCAATTCCTGTACTCAATACTCTGACCAATAAAAGAAAGCATACCAAATGCTTTCTTCACTATCCTATCTACCTGCGACTCCACGTTCAAGGAGCTATGAACCTGCACTCCAAGGTCTCTTTGTTCAGCAACACTCCCTAGGACCTTACCATTAAGTGTACAAGTCCTGCTAAGATTTGCTTTCCCAAAATGCAGTACCTCGAATTTATCTGAATTAAACTCCATCTGGCACTTCTCAAACCATTGGCCCATCTGGTCAAGATCCTGTTGTAATCTGAGGCTTGATGACTATCTTGTATTGAGGAGAAAATGAGGTCTGCAGATGCTGGAGATCAGAGCTGGAAATGTGTTGCTGGAAAAGCGCAGCAGGTCAGGCAGCATCCAGGGAACAGGAGAATCGACGTTTCGGGCATAAGCCCTTCCTGAAGAAGGGCTTATGCCCGAAATGTCGATTCTCCTGTTCCCTGGATGCTGCCTGACCTGCTGCGCTTTTCCAGCAACACATTTCCAGCGACTATCTTGTATTGACCAACTTGAGATTTTCTCTCACACAAAAAGGAAACAGTGACTCTTCATAAACCCAATCAAAACCTTTCATCATCCTACCCAAGTCTTCAAGTTTCATGAGAAAAGAGAGTCAGCCTTTTTATCTTTTCCTCATGGTGTTAACCTTGCCCTTTCTGAGTTTGGTTAGATAATTGAATATTCTTCATATAATTTTAACGGTATTACATCATTTTAATCTCATCTTCATATCAACCTGATTTAATTCCCTTTGAAATACTAAAGCAATTATTAAGTATATCTGCAATTTTGTTCTTGTCTGTAGTTGAATCCTGTCCATATCTTAGTGACTCTGTTCCCAGCCCAAGTTATATTTTGTTGTTGTGCCTGTACAAGATTTTACTCATTTCAAATTCCTCTTCTCCTTTCCTCATTTTTTTTATTGATTTCTCTCCTAAAAATTCTCCCCTTGTCATTCTCTCTTCTACCATCTGTGTCTTGCCTCTGTCCTCACATCAGTTTATTCATTATGCCTTATTTAATCTATGGTATTCATTATTGTTTTATTTATTTTGTTTGTATGTGAATATAGCTTTCCTTGACCCTATTGAACAACCTTTAAATTATTTCAAAGTTCTTCTACTTCATTGTTTGCCAGTCATTAAGTTTATTTTCCAAAAATCTGTTGACCTCCTGCATATTGATGTTTATATAATCTATTAAACATTCTCATGCCTTTCCCCCAATTCAGTAATAACTTAATGTATATTATGTTATTGTCGCTAAATACCTAGATGTTCCCTAATATTATTTCCATTACCTACTATGTTTTATTGAAGACAAGGTTCATTATTAGATCTAATAATGGGAAAAAAAGAACTGCGGATGCTGGAGATCTGAAACAAAAAAAAATACATTGATGGAGAAATTCAGCACATCTCACAGCAAGTGTAGAGAAAACAGTTAATGTTTCAAGTCCAATAGCCCTTCTTCAGAATTAAATGTAGGGCCACTGACCTGGAAACACATGCTCTGTTTTCTCTCTACACATGTTATAAGACAGACTGAATTTCTCCAATAGTTTCTGGTTTTGTTTAGTGAATCGTCTCTTGTTGGGCTTCTTACATTCTGCATTAGGAGAAAAATCATGTACCTATTATAGGAACTCCCTTCACTTATCACCTTTCCCACTTCTTTTGTCCAATTAATATTAGAATAGCTGAATTACACCTCCCAACCCCCATTAATGTTTTCTTATTTAATTTCCTAATTTTCATGTAAGACTCTTATTCCACTCACATTCTGCTCTTAATTAGGCTGTGAACAACACCTCTTTGTGTGATTAATCCTTTGTCACCTTCTGTTGCTATCCAAATCTGTGCACCTTATTGTACTGCTATTTAATAAATACAACTACTTGATTTTTTTTTACCTCAGCAAAACACTCAAACAAATAGCTTCATTAATTACCAAGCACGGCCATACAACAGTAGTGCATTCTTTAAACTGCAACCTACTGCTCAATTGAATAAGTATATCCTGACTTTTCTGTAGTCAGAACAGAATCGCTCCTCCATCTCACTCCTTGCAATGTGTCATTGCCTCTAGTTGCTGTAAAACACTGATCCTAGATAAATTCCATTCACTTTAAAGCAAGCCCTCAATCAACTTTCCCTATCACTGAGTAGATGCAATGTTTACAGGAACGCCATTGAATTTTGCATTACTGATTAAAGGGTTATTAATATCAACTAAACAAAAGCTCAAGTGTGAGACTAATCTTGGTCCAATCCTGAGTATGATCAACTACAATGATATGAGCTGAATCTAATACTTGGAGTAATTTGTGAACTCACCAATGCCTCTCAGGATCGACAAAAAAAGTTCATCGTATGAAATACATGGAACAAGCCTTTCCTACGCATACACTCATCTATCAACAAAACCTGAAGGCACTGCAGATGCTGTAAATCAGAAACAAAAACAGAAGTTGCTGGAAAAGATCAGCAGGCCTAGCAGCATCTGTGAAGAAAATCAGAGTTACCATGTCGGGTCCAGTGACACTTCCTCAGACCGAATGGAAGAACCGGATCAATTCTGAGGAAGGGTTACGAGACCTGAAATGTTATCATCTGTGCAGAGAAATCAGAGTTGTCGGACCTGCTGAGCTTTTTCAACAACTTCTGTTTTTGTTTCTAATCTAAAACACACTGGATGACCAAATAATAAATCCCTTTCACACACTCAGCAGATGAATGGCCTTGGTCCATTTTGGAAGGAATGATGGTCAGCAGCTCAGCTGTATTTAAAGCTCTTTTAATGGTCTTTTAACATAAATATTTTAAAGCTATCTTATCAGAGTGAACATGTTAGTGACCAATGATGATGGATAAATTAGTGAACTCTTTTCCATAGAGCACACAGAGCAGGTGAATTGCATCTCCCTAGTGTGAATGGGTCAATGCATTTCCAATTTAGATGGCAGTTGAATACTTTCCCACATGCTCATCAATTCCTGGTTCCTCCATGTTTTGGGTGTCCTTGTAACTCTACAGTTTGATCAATCCATTGAAGCCTCGGCCATTTCCAGAATATTTATAATTTTTTCTTGAAATAAATTATGTGACCTTTTGTTTGTCCAGCTGAATATATAGTTAAGGCTCGTTTTACAGTCAGTGCATCAGAACCCTGAATCCTGTGTGTCTCAGTTTTTTTTGTCCTCCTTAAGATTGATACTTAAAATCTTTCCCATTCGCAGAACAGACCATCACTTCTCCCTTTGCGTTCAAAGAGTGATAATATTCAGATCCTGATTAATTGAGTGACTCTGTTAGACCTTGATGCGATCTTTGGTTTGAGTTTCCTGTCTGCAAATCTCCCTGCAATACCCTGTTTACAAAAATCGTCGTACTCAGTGCAAAGTAGAAACTTGGACAATTCCAGTTCCTACAGACACATTTTTCTCTCGTTCCCTCAGACGTGTAAATCCCCAATCCGCAACTTTTTCCCCGTGTTGAAATCCAAACCCCGTCGCACCATTTCACTTTTCCTCGGAGTCACATATCTCTCCATATCTCCCTTGCGCTCATGTGTGTAGCGCATGCGTTCTGCATCACTTTGGCCCTGCCCAATGTCCCCCGGGATGTACGATAACCAATCAACGTCTCTAATAGACACTACCGTCTTTGGGAACAGAGACGTGAGGCCTCGCCCATTCACCTTCTGCGCAAAATCAAAGCTCCCCCTTCCTTTCCCAAGATAGCGGTCCCTAACAAGGCCCTTCGGGACCATCGGTCTCAGCTGCAAATTGCTTGGCAAGAAAGTAATTAATCGGGAATTACAGTTACTATAAATCGTTTACGGAGTTTCCCATCCATCCGTTGGCTTCATCGTCACCTCCAAATCCCCGACTGTTTCCCATCGCCATTCCTCTCTTTGCGCATGGTCTGATCACTTCCAACGCTGCACATACACACACTGTGGTTTTGATGGAAGACTCTCGGGAGCGCGATCCACACTGGGGTAAAATCACCTCCATTGAAAGATGTAATCCTATTATCGTGGTTTTGCTTGCTGAGTGGATGGAGGCAAGGGAACCGATAGCTAACTCAGTCCACCAGGAAACAAATTCATCTGCAGGCGGTCCCATTAAGAACATGAACGAAAATAAATTGGAATTTATGGAGTCAAGAATCCACAAAGCAAGAAGAATAACAACATCTAACTTATTTTGACATATGAACTCACGAGGATGAATAAATAAATCTATTCCCAAACACAACGTATTTCGGCAGCATTTTTCCAACCAGGTGCATCGATCGTGAACAGAAACATTTAGAGTCATATAAATCCTACCGCACGGAGACAAGTCCTTTGGCCCAAATTAGTCTATGCCGACCAAAACGCCAGTCCATGGCTAACCTCATTTCCCTGCACTTGGCCCATATCCTTCCCATCCTTTCCTATCCATTTATTGTCCAAATGCCTCTTAAATATTGTTAATGTCCCATCTAAACCATTTCCACTCATTCCATATGCATACCAAGCTCTGTATAAAAAAAGTTGTCCCTCAGGTTTCCTTTTATTCTTTCACCTCTAACCTCAAACTGATGCTATCTAGTCCAGGATTCCCCACTCCTAAGAAAAAGACTGAATGCATTCACCTTATCCATGCCTCTCATGACCTTATACACCTCGATAAGCTCCCCAGCACCCCCCCCCCCCCCCCCCTACCCCCCCCCCCCAATTCCTACGCCCTAATGAAAAAGTCCTAGCTTGTCCAAACTCTCTCTACAACTCAGACAATTGAGACTAGGCAACATCCTTGCAAATTTCTTCTGCATTCTTTCCAGTTTAATAACATCCTTCCTATGACAAGGTGACCAAAACTGAACACAATACTCCAAGTTTTTGAATTAGTGGTGCTGGAAGAGCACAGCAGTTCAGGCAGCATCCGAGGATCAGCAAAATCGATGTTCCAGGCAAAAGCCCTTCATCAGGAATAAAGGCAGAGAGCCTGAAGTGTGGAGAGATAAGCTAGAGGAGGGTGGGGGTGGGGAGAAAGTAGCATGGAGAACAATAGGTGAGTGGGGGAGGGGATGAAGGTGATAGGTCAGGGAGGAGGGTGGAGTGGATAGGTGGAAAA
>NC_057746.1:27692826-27704468 GCF_004010195.1 Chiloscyllium plagiosum | reverse complement strand
GCGTGGACGGAGAGGGATGAAGGTGAGTCCTTTGCTGAGGACTGATCATTCGTCCTCAGTGAGGGGAAGATCTGGAGGGATGGTGAAAACCTGACAGGGCTGGGAGCTGGGATCTGGTGTGGGTGTGGAGCTGGGAGTGGGGGCGGTGCCAGTAATTGGAGTGGGTGTGATTGTGGGTGGAATGGGTGTGGAGTCATGAGCAGGGGTGGTGCTCCCCTCAGGGTTCTGTGGGCCGAGAATGGTGACAGTGGGATATGTGGGGGGGTGTCAGCAGAATGCAGGTGAGTGGCGTTGGTGGGGGCGGAAGTGGTGGCAGACACAGTAGGGGTGGCGGAAGTCACTGAGCGTGTGACATCAGCGATGATGTGAGCGGCGGAAGTGATGTCACGTGTGATGTATGAGGAACTGTGAGGGGCGGAAGTGGTTGTGGGAGTGGCCATGATGGGGGAGGAAGTGACATCATCAATCAGCGTGGGGGTGGCAGCTGCACCAGCCGCATGGCTAATGGAGTCCAAATAGTTCCCAAGGGAATCTTCTGGAATGTTTGAGGAGCGCTGGTTATGCAGGTGGGTAGATAAAACTTTGTTGTACTTACAGTTTTTGATGTTTGAGATGGAGTTGAAATTATGAATTCTCCTGAGGATGTAGTACAGAGTGGGCAGCCTCACCAACATCTTGTGTTACTGCAACATAACTTCCCAACGACTATATTCAAAGACCTGACTGATGAAGTCTGGTGTGCCAAAAGCCTTCTTCACTGCCCTGTCTACCTGTGACTCGACTTTTAGAGAACTGTGAACCTGACTACCTACATCCTTCTGTTCCACTACACTTCTAGGCCCTAGCATTCATCATGAAATTCCTACCTTGATTCGACTTTTCGAAATGCAAGACCTCATTTATTAACCTTGTCTATATTAAACTCCATTTGCCCCTTCTCAGCCCACTTGCCAAAGTGATTCCGGTCCTGCTATAATTTCTGATAACCTTCCTCACTGTCCACAATACCACCTATTTTGGAGGCATCAGGAAACTTACTAATCGTGCCTTGTACAATCTCATCCAAATAATTGATATAGATAACAAACAGTAATGGGCCCGGCACCAATCGCTAAGGCACTTCACTAGTCACAGACCTCCAGTCTGACAAGCATCCTTCCACTATTACCATTTACTTCCTACCAGCAAGCCAATTTTATATCCAATTTTCCAGCTTGCCCTGGATTCCATGCAATCTAACCTTCCAGAGCAGCCAACCATGTGGAACCTTACAAAAGGGTCTTACTGAAATCCATATAGACTACGTCTACCACCATGCCCTCGTCAACCTTCCTGGTCACTTCATCAAAGAACTCTAACAAGTTTGTGAGGCATGATCTCCCACTTGCAAAGTCATGCTGACTACTCCTAATCAAATCTTGTATTTCCAAATGCATCTATACGTTATCCCCCAGAATCTTTTCAAGTAAATTACCCACCACAGATATTAAGCTTATTGCTCTGTAGTCCCCAGGTTTTTCTTTGCAGCCTTTCTTTAATAACGGCACAACATTTGCTACCATTTGGTCTTTTAGGACATCACCCATAGCTAACGATGATGCAAAAATATCATACGAAGAGAAATCAGAGTTTTTCGGGTCCAGTGACCCTTCCTCATGACTTCTATTCACAGATACTGTCAGACCTGCTGAGATTTTCCAGCAACTTCTGCTTTTGTTTATGATTTACAGTTTTTGGCTTTTTGTTTAGAAACCCAATTGCATCATTCCCCCCTCCCCCCTCCCCAGCTTCCACAGCAAACCAACATTCCAGAAACAGACCATTACCTGTTTCGCTGTCAGGGCTGATGCCACCTGTGAGTTAGAGGTGGTGGTCTCTCCTTCGAATCTAACTTCGGATACTGAGCACAGTCCCCAGGCTTGGAGGGCGGTTGTTATTCTCACCTTAGTTGATGCGTCTTTAGAGAGTCATAACGTCATAGACTACAATCAGTCGACATTCAAGCTACTGCACTTTATGGGGTTTGGGGCACTTTCGAATGACCCAGTTTGGGGTAATGTGCTTTACCTACACCTTCAAGGGAATATAACAGAACATCATAAGTCCAATCCTTCTACTATCATCTCCGTGCCCGTCATCTGAAATCACTGCTTGATATTATGCTGGTTTCTGCTATTGACTGAACGATGTACTCACTAGCTTCAAGTTCAGTTTCTGGACCGGGGTCTTTTCACCAGAGGGATTGTATTCAGCAGAGCGTACAGTCTTCAAAAAGACAATGGAATCTCAACCCCCACCCAACTCCACCAGTTTTCCTTCCAAACACTCGCTCTCGTCTCCACTCCCATCAATTTGCCATTTTTTCTGACCACCCAACAAGCCGGTTGATATCTGCCTACCGCCTACATGTATCCATCCCCATTGTTGTCAATCACACGGTAGACCAGCGTGAGGCTGGAAGAACACAGCAAGTCAGGCAGCATCGGGAGGCGGAGAATTCAGCGGTTCGGGTGTAACCCTTCAGTTAATTTGGTGTGCAAACTTCTTGATCATGCCTGCCTACGTTTACGTTCAAATTTTTACTGTCTAGCACACACAAAAAAGTTATCCAGTCCCAACCCTGCAAATCACCCGCCAGTCACAAAAGAAACACACAGAACAACAGTTACCACTTGTTTTCTAATGAGCTAATGTAGTATCCAAATTGCTACAGGACCAACTGTGCCTATTATCCAAAATAACTGTCTGACATTTCAGGATTTTGTGCTCGGGACCACAAAATTGCAAGTGCAATTTTCGCTTTTTCATCAAAAGCGTATTGGACTACAGAGAGTTCAAACTGGGGGAAAATGCGCCTCTCCACTTCGTCTTCCTCCTCTCTTTCTCTCTCTAGTTTACAATAGAGTTTGTTCAGAAACTGTTGCGGTGAATTTGGGAGGAACGGGGGAACGGAATGTGCACAGCGGCACTGCAACAGCCACAGTAAAACTTGGTTGAATCAGGAAGTGCTGAGATTGAATATGGCTTCCAAACAGCAGCTCCAGAGTTTGACTGGAGAGGCAATTTGTCCCATTTGTCTGGATTTCTTCACCGATCCGGTTACACTGGATTGTGGGCACAACTTCTGCCGCTTCTGTATCACCGAGAGTTGGGAAAAGAAGGAGATAAACTCCTGCCCGGAATGTAGAGAGGTGTTTCCGGAAAGAAACCTCAGGGTAAATCGGGCCTTAGCGAATCTGGGCGAGGAGGCTCGAAAATTAAAGCTGGATCCGAAAGAGAAGGAAAGTAAACCTCACTGTGAGAAACATCAGGAAGATCTGAAGCTGTTTTGTGAAACTGACAAGAAGTTGATCTGTCTGATTTGTAGAGATTCGCGGGAACACAGAGAGCACCGCTTCATCCCGGTTAAAGAGGCTGTTGAAGTCTACAAGGTAAAAAGGGAAATATTTTATTAATATTTTATTTTATTAATCTGTTAAGAGATGGTGTCACACACCTCTGGTGCAGGCGGGATTTGAACCCTGATCTCGGGCTTAAAGCTCTATGGAAATAATTTATCAAGTGAGAGTTTTATTGTGTTTTTGTGGTCTAAAGCTTTAATTCTGTGATTTTCTCTCCCAATTCCAGGATCAACTGAAATCTTCCTTAGATGCTCTCACGAAGAAGAAATCGGCGGTTTTAGAAATGGAACGGAAACAGAAATTGAAGATTTCTGAAACTAAAGTAATCTCTCCTTGTACAGGTTTTCCGGAATCTGGTTTTGTTCCCTTTATCACGGCACATTTATGACGTTTCGCATTCCATTTTGGTAGGAACAGGCGAGCAGTCTGCAGACCCACATCACATCCGAGTTCACTAAAATGCACCAGATTCTCACTGAGAAAGAACAGCGTTTACTCAGCGATCTCAAGGAAGAAGAGGAGGGGATTGTAGATCCCATGGAGAAAAATCTTCGAGAGATTCAGGAGAAATTAAATTTTATTGAGGAGACAATGTCAACGTTGCAGAAACAGATGGTGGAAGCAGATGAGCTGGTAATTACGAAGGTAAGCGAATATATATTGTTCAGTGAATCTTTACCCGGTTGCAAAATGCCTGTTAAATTAATACTGCATTTACTGAAAAAGAGAAATAGAATCAAGCTGAATTTGTACCTGTTTTTCGACGGTTCTCCTGTTGTCACTGAACTAACCTCTCCAAAACTATCTCGGGAACAGCAGCAACCGCGCTATTAGACCTTGTGATCTAATTATTTGTGGTCAATCCTTTTCTTGTTGGATAAGTGTGATTTCCCCCTTGAATCCACACTGTCATTCTGGACAACGCACATGCAGGAAACTACGTGAGCGTGTCACGCACATTAATTCTGACAATTGCTGTTGGATTTTTCTTAACCACCAGCGTGTCGGTCAGCACATTCCAGATCATCATGATTTGTTGTTAAAAGAAAATTGACTACGTTTCATTCCAGTAATGTTGACGGTTTGTTACTTTACATTACAGATCGCCAGTACTTGGTTCCTTTAGAATTGAGGCATTTGGCTTACTTTGGCATTCCGCGGTGTTAATTCCAAATCCACCACTTTACCCTTCCGTGTCAAATCATAATTGCCCGGTGTCTGCACATTTCAGCTATCTCTTCTTCAAATCTGTTGCTACTATCCTCATTATTTGTAATTTATTTATTTCAGGGGAAAGCGTGCCTGAAGAAAAGGTAGGACAGGGATTTTACTGAAGTCATGCAAAGTTGTTTAAAAAAATCTTACGAGTGTGTTGTTATGATTATTAACGATTTCATCCCTGTGCACAGGCACAAATTATATTTTAAAATGATTATTAATTAGCAGATAATATCTCCACTTATCTTACCGCAGTAATACGTTTTAATATAGTGACTCATAACTGTGCTCTATTTTTAAAATTAAATTACAAGACGACATAGATTCAGACAGCAGAGAAGAGACCTTTCAGCCCATCGAGTCTGCACTAGTCCCACTTTCCAACCTTGAAGTTATGATATTGCAAATACTCATCCAAACACTTTATAAAAGATGCAAAGACTCTTGCCTTAACAACACCACGGCAGTGCATTCCAGATTCTTCCACCGTCTAAGTAAAAAACATCCTCAAACCCGACCCTTCACTTTAAAAAAGTAGCCTACTCGTTATTTCACATTCAAATAAGGGAAACAGGTGCTCCTATCAACCCTGCCCCTGACGCTCTTCATTTTATGCGCCGCTATCAGCGTCACCAACCCCTCCATCCCACCCCGCCCCCAATACACAGACACACACGCACACACAGCCTGACGTGTAAATAATACTCTGATCTTCCAATGTCTTGTGTGGCTATGACTTTGAGATTGACCCTGAGGGAGCCACACGGCTCTTCTTTGCAAAGTTTGAACTTACACGACACCTAATGACCCTGAGAAACCCATGTCCCGAAGCAGAACGGAGTTCTGTGTTTAATCTAATTTGCTCTGTCCAAAAAACTGCAACCATTCATATAGCGCCCTCAATGCATTTAAACATACAAATGCTCTGCATTCGAACATTAGAGGTCAGAAAACAAAAATTGAGACCAAGCCACACAAGAAGATACTAACACATATGACGAGATCAGATTTGTGGGCCAGATTGAAGGAGGAAGGAGAGGTAGAGAGGCTCAGGATTTAGCGAGAGATTTTCAGAGTTTAAGGACTCGACAATTTCAGACACAATCGCCAGTAGTGAAGAGGCTGCAATCAGAGGTGTGCAAGAGACCAGAAGTAGAGCAGCTCAAGATACCCAGAGAGTTGAGTGCCTGTCTATTGCACAATTCGATGGTAAGTAAATACCCAATGCTTAGATGTTTACGCATTTAATATTTTCAGTCTTCTTCTTTGAATTTCAAGTTTTGTGTATAAAATACTGTCTCAAGCATGTAGGCTTCATGCTTATCTTCTCTTGGGGTGTCATAGCAACAGCCTATTAAACATTTTCTTGACCTAGGAGTTCTAATTCCCTGCCCCTGCATTGCCAGGTTATCTTTCACTCATTTTCTGTCATATTCACTCTAACTCAACAAATGCTGCAAGTTGGGAGTATTTGTACAATTTAGATAATTCCTTGAATTTTCTAACCTTAACATATTTATCACATCAACTGTTTACTATTTACAGGATTAGTGAGGATATCCAATTACTCTCAATTGCTGATGCAACTGCCTTGTCCATTGAAAAGTTCAAAGGGCCTTTACAGTATACAGTGTGGAGAGAAATGATTGCCTCTATTGACCCCGGTAAAATTTCTTTAATTTTTTTTCTGATTATAAACATACTTGTAAAGTCATCAAATGGTCTCTAAAACCCCAGATTAAATACACACATTGCCGGTTGTTAATCCCAGGATTATCTTTATTTGCATAATTTTCTTTAGGTGGGAACTACTGGGTAAGTGGCAGAAACCATTATAACAGTAGTGAAGGGATCTGGATGACTAGAGCAATAAAGCACAGCTGTCAGGATATGATAAACAAATTTATGCAGACTAGTCTGACATAACCTTAAATCCTGGGGGATATTCTGTCGTTATGCGAATTCCATTTAGGCAATGGAAATATTGTCTTCACAGGCAATTAATCAGACTCTTTCGGCAACAGATGTGGCTTCAGATACTATGGCTCTATCACTGAATAATGGATAGATGTAGTGAATAATTTAAAAGTTCACATTCGCAACAGAATCAAAGAGTTAAACATTCTAATATTTATTACGTAATCGTGTCTAGGAGAAAACAGAGGCGGGGTCAAACATAGAAACATTGGAGGTATTGGAAGGCAAAGGAAGGCAGTGAAAAGTGGGAAAAACACCTTAGATTGAGGGAGGTTGATTTTCTGCTTGACCTATGAATTCAGTCAAAGGATCAAATCTTTCTGAAGGAATTGTCAGTCAGTCTTCCACCAGTTTGCTGCTTGGGACCATGCTCTGTGGTAATGAATGGTGGTTGAATTCAGGAAATCATTCACTGCTCAGCAGGACTGGGGAGTGAGCAGATGGAGGTGGGATTGGGAGAAATTTTGGTAGTCCCATCAATACTGAGTAGATGTGAGGTAGAATGGTGAGAAGGTGCTTGGGAAAAGCAAAAGCAAGTCAAGCAGTAGTTGGAAAAAATATAGTCTCTTGACCACAGAACAATTGTGAAAACAGAGAAGATGCTTTCATTGCTAAATAATGCTCTTGGTGCCTATAATGTGAAGCTGTGGGCTTCAAAGTCAATGGTTCTTTGAGATTGAGTCACTGTTCTAATTCAGGAAATAAGACAATCAATTTTCCAACACTAAGTCATGGAAACAATATTGAGATCATGATTAAAGAACATTTTTGACGATGATATTTGTGATATATTTTTGATCAGGGCACCTAGAATTTGAAACACTTGCAGTATTTCTGATGGGTTCTCTTTATAAGCACTGTGCACACACAACATACCAAGGTTCCCCACATTTACTGCAGGAAAGAGATGTCTATTTTTGCAGCTGCAACACAATTTACAAACAGGTCATTGGCCAAGTCCGATTGTGATCTTGTAATTGCTCTGGTTACAATGTAAATCTGAAGACTGATGAGATGGAAATCTCTCCCAACCATTTTATCCAGCACTATGGAGAGTAAGGGAGACATAGTGTTCCTTCAAGGTGTCAGGAACTGCTAGGAGAATTTGATTATGATTTGGCAACAAAATATAAGATGTAACCCCAAAGCTATTGAAATGGTTGTGCTTGGAGAGATTGTGATTGTGAGAGCAGTGGGGAGAAGAGGTTAAATTTGGACCCCTCTCTCACTCATCATTTAATTTAATCTTTATTGCAATGTGCTTTTGAAAAGGAGATGATGGCTTGCTTTCTTGAACAGCTGCAATATTTTTTATTTCATTCATTCATGGCATGCGTGTGTCTCCAGCTGACCCAGCACTATTGCCATCCCTAATTTGTGTGTTTCTGTTTGCTGCAGTCCATTTGGTCGATGTAAATGCAAAATGCTGTTAGAGAGGGGTTTCAAGGATCCTGACCCAGCAATGAACGGCAAATACCAATATTCCAGCTCTGACACTCTCCATCAACTTTCTGTTGTCTCCTCTTCCCACCAAATGTTTGTCAAACATCCCATTGCATTTTGTTACTACACTTTCCCTTGCGTCTCTTTCCCCTGCTTTTCTGCACTCCCCCCACACACAATCTCAGTTAACCTTCTGCTTGCCACTCCTTCATCACTCATCTCCAGCTCTGGACCTCCACCCTTCCTGTGTTCTCTTGGGCCTCTGCCTCTATCGACACTCTTCCACAGTTCTCCATTGCCTTTCTCTTTTTGATCTCCCCCACACTCTAATTCAGTGATATGTTGTTGTTTTTTACTACTTTTCCTCCCAGCTCCAGCCTCCCTGACTCTGGATCCAAACACAGCGAGTCCCTGGCTCATCGTGTCTGAGGACCGGACCAGTGTCAGCGTGGGGGATAAGCTGCAGACACGCTCTGACTCCCAAGAGAATATTGATCACTGGCTCAGTGTCCTGGCATCGGAAGGATTCACATCAGGGAGATATTACTGGGAGGTGGGAGTGAGCAACAAGAGTCGGTGGATTGTGGGTGTGGTCCCAGAATCTATGGACCGGACAGAGACGAACGACCCAAAACTGGAGACCCAATACTGGATTGTGGGACTTGCCTCTGGAAGAGGTTACTTTGCTGCCACATCCAGCTCTGATATCACTCTTACCCCGAACACAGAACCCCAGAAAGTCGGGATTTTTCTGGACTATGAGGGTGGACAAGTATCATTTTACAATGCAGATAACATGTCCCATCTCCACACCTTCACCCACACTTTCACTGAGAGGATTGTTCCCATCTTCTATCCGGAACTGAATGACCATGGTAAAAATTCCACCCCGCTGACCATCTGCGGGACTAAAGGGCCCTGACAGATCCATCTCATAGTTTCACCCCGTCTCCTTGCCTCCTGACAGTTGTCAAACAGGTGGTTGTCAGTTAACATTCCGGGAATAAACCCTGTACCGGAACTGGGAACTGAAAGATCAGCAAGGAGCTCTGCGGGGCTGGGGGAAAGAAGGAGGGGGAAGAGAGGAAACAAATAAAAGCTCAACTGTAGGGAGGGACTGACTGGGTAGAATGAGCTGTGAGCTGCAGGAACCCGGGGACCTTCCTGCCTGTAATGTTGCTCTATAGACGGGTGGTGGCGCTACATAACGGTGTTGGCAATGAATCAGTCAGTGGTTCTCAGACTGGGCTCAGGGGAGTCTTTCCAGGGAGACATCAAATCATTTCTCTGGAGAGGAGTATTTCCAGAGGATACCCATAATAATATTGCAGGACGTGGGGCAAGGGGAGAGAGGAAGAGAAAAAAAAGGCATCCTGTTTTGTACAAATGATCTGGAATTGGTGAAATCCCTGTCTGACCAGCTGTCAATACTTACACTCCGAAAGTTCCCGAAATCTCGCCCTTCTTCAGGATGATGAGGATCCTCGCTGTCATGTGTTTTTTTTAGCGGGGAGTCTCAGATTTACTTTCGGGTGAAGGAGAGGGGAGCGGGAGACCCGCTGCTGCTGCTGTGATACTCGGCTCTTTTCAACCCGGACCAAGTACCGTTCTCATGCCTGACCGTAGGGTGTTTCCGTCATTTTTTTTGTTTATATTAACCTCTCTTGGGTTTTTGTTCCCGTAGTTGTTCTAAGCTGCCAGTTTAACCGACTACAAATATACACGATGCCGGATATAACATCGTCAAATAACATTGACCAGGGTCGGTTTACCACAGGTCTGTAAATATTGCCCAGAATTGCATTGTCTAGAACGGTCCATTTATTTTGCGTTAAGTTGTATCTTGTGTATTTATGGAAGGATTTTCTTACATGAAATTGGAGTCTGCTTCTGGAAGTTTAAACGTCTACATGGAGTGTGGTTGCTACGAATCTTGCTTTTCACAGTCTATTTAACTTGAGGAATAAACCAACTGGATGTATATGGTATTAATGCAGAATATTAAACATCTTAAAAGCAGCTTACCTGACACGTTAGAGGAGACACCGTTATCGCCTACTGTAATTCTTTTTTTTTCTATTTTATCTCATCATGGGTGAAATAGTCCTTAAATCCTTGTTATGCAAGTATCTGTTTTATCAAAAGCATTATTAAAATAAATCACATATGAAAACTTTATCTATTATTGATGTACTTTAACTGTGTACTTATACTGGAGGCCAGTGATTGCTAATCCAAATAAATTCGCCAACAACAAAAAACTTGCGAACCAGTGCAATGGACCCATTTGTGTTAATTCACAAAACAAAACTCGTAAATAAATCCTACTTCAGAAAATAAGAACTTTGTTTGTTTCATTGGCAAAGTTCTCCAAGTTTGTATCCTTACAGTGCCCGTTCCGAATTCTGGTTGAACTAATTGGAGAAAGGACTAACAAGGTAAAAATGCCCCGTGCTGGCCTATTACCCACCCTCGACCTCTTCATTTCCAACTGCTGCCGGGACATTAACCGCCTCAACCTGTCTAGCCCCTTTCCCCACTCCAACCTCTCACCCTCACAAGGCGCAGCCCTCTAATCCCTCTGCTCCAATCCTGACCTCACCATCAAGCCAGCAGTTAAAGGGGGTGCAATGGTAGTCTGGTGCACTGACCTCTACACCGCTGAAGCCAGATGCCAACTTGAGGACACCTTCTCCTACGCCCCCTCGACCATGACCCCACCCCCCATCACCAAACCATCATCTCCCAGACCATATAGAACCTCATCACCTCAGGAGTTCTCCCACCCACAGCTTCAAAACTCATAGTCCGGGAACCCCGCACTGCCCAGTTCTACCTCCTTCCCAAGATGCACAAACCTTATCACCCTGGCCGACCCATTGTCTCAGCATGCTCCTGCCCCACTGAACTCATCTCTTCCTACCTCAACACTATCCTATCCCCCCTAGTCCAGGAACTCCCCACATATGTTCGAGACACCAACGCCTCATCTTCACCATGGATATCCAGTCCCTCTACACCTCCATCCACCATGACCAGGGCCTCCAAGCCCTCCGTTTCTTCCTCTTCCAATGTCCCCAACAGTACCCTTCCACCGACACTCTCATTCGTTTGGCCGAACTGGTCCTCACCCTTAAGAATTTCTCCTTTGAATCCTCTCACTTCCTCCAGACCAAAGGGGTAGTCGTGGGCACCCATATGGGCTCCGGCTATGCCTGTCTCTTTTTTGGCTACGTAGAACATCCCATCTTCCATAATTACACCGGCACCAGTCCTGACCTCTTCCTCCGCTATATTGATGACTGCATTGGCACCACCTTGTGCTCCTGCGAGGAGGTTGAGCAATTCATCAACTTCACCAACACATTCCACCCTGACCTTAAATTTACCTGGACCGTCTCTGACACCTCCCTCCCCTTCCTGGACCTCTCCATCTCCATTAATGATAACTGACTTGACACCGACATTTTTTACAAACCCACTGACTCCCACAGCTACCTGGATTACACTTCTTCCCACCCCAGCTCCTGCAAAAATGCCATCCCCTATTCCCAATTCCTCTGCCTCCGCCATATCTGCTCCCAGGAGGACCAGTTCCACCAT
>NC_057746.1:27670073-27691342 GCF_004010195.1 Chiloscyllium plagiosum | reverse complement strand
CTAAAATTCATGTACACTACATCCACTGCTCTACCCTCATCCACATGCTTGGTCACCTCCTCAAAGAATTCAATAAGACTTGTAAGGCAACACCTACCCTTCACAAATCCGTGTTCCTAATCAAGCAGTGGCTTTCAAGAAACTCATAAATCCTATCCCTCAGTACCCTTTCCATTTCTTTGCCTACCACCGAAGTAAGACTAACTGGCACTTGAGTGCTCATGGCCCAATCTAATTAATTAGAGACAAAAAAACTACTGCAGGTGCTCGAATCCAAGGTAGACAAGTGAGAGGCTGGAAGAACACAGCAAGCCAGGCAGCATCAGGAGGTGGAGCAGTCGACGTTTCGGGTATAACCCTTCTTAGGGACTTCATGACTCTAATAAATTCTCTGTATATACTTAAGACTGGATACTAAGAATTGATTCGACTGGGCTATTTGTCAGTATTTTTTTTTCAATGCTCAACTTTGAGAAACGAATGCGCAAGGATGTCCAGACTTGATTGCGTCAAATCACTTTGGAGCAAGGATACAGAAGACTCGTTCAATGAGTAATATTCAGCCTTCGACGAGAAAACGGGTGGAAGGTGAAATTGAGGGGCGCTGACCGGTAGGAAAGTTCAAAACGTTTGATAACTAAACGAAATCAATTAGAAATGATCTGATGGTGGCAAGATTTAACAAAAATTTGAAGACAGGCGACTAGAGAGATCGATGATGTAGGGCTTGAGTCAAGATTAGAGAGGTGCTGGAAAAGCACAGCAGGTCAGGCAGCATCCGAGGAGCAGGAAAATCGACGTTTCGGGCAAAAGCCCTTCACCACTTCCGCCTATGTAGGGCTTGACTCAGCCCATCGATGAGTTGCAAGCTAGTGAGTGAATCATTTTGTCACCAAAAAGATGACATTATTGAGTTTGCCGACAGCCTGTTCTTTATCGCCCAGACATTTAAGCCACGAATATGGCAGTGGTTTCACGTAAATTGGCCAAATCCTACATAGAACCGACACACTTGCAGAGCGTGGATGTGAAATCGACGGAGGGAAGTCTTGTTAGTTCCAGCGAAGAGCTGGAATTGGTTTGTATCATTTGTAACACCTTCCTCTCTCCCCTCCCACACCCGCCCCCCCCCCCCCCCCCCCGTCCCCAAGAGGTTTTGCTTTGATTAACCGCAAACACGTCCGAGTAATGCCTCAAGAAATGAAATTCAACTTTGATCATTATCTGAGCATGTTTCAATGGATGTTTAAAACGCAGTAGGTTCTTCCCTCAACTCGGTCATATTGTGGCTGCTGATATTCATCTTTAAATATATTGGGGGCCTTTTATTTGCGCTGGCACATCGGTTTACAGATTTACAGCCATCCCTCACCATCATCTCATTCCGATATGCAACACACGCGACGCAATTTGATCAGGCATCGGTGCAAACATTCTTGTTGTTTCTCGATGACGATCACTTCGTTTAAGTTTGTTGAGATAATTTGAAATGCAACCTACGAATTCCGCATGGACGCTTTTAAACATCCAGATTCTGGATCGGCATGTAAACAAAGTTTGCTATCTATTTCTAGACATCATTCAGCATCAACGTTTTAAAGTAAGTTTTGCTTTTTTTCTCAGCCAAGTGAAACGCACCGCGGCAGAGGTGTTGCTTTGATCAATCGCAAGCCCGTCAGAGTACCGCCACCTTCCGCCTGTGGAGCAGCATTACAGGCAGGAAGGACCCCGGGTTCTACCCAGTCCCTCTCTACAATCGAGCTTCTACTTGTTTCTTCTCTCCCCCTCCTTCTTTCCCCCAGCCCGACACAG
This sequence comes from Chiloscyllium plagiosum, assembly GCF_004010195.1. NCBI lineage: Eukaryota > Metazoa > Chordata > Chondrichthyes > Orectolobiformes > Hemiscylliidae > Chiloscyllium > Chiloscyllium plagiosum. Next base: position 27,689,530 of record NC_057746.1, on the reverse strand, counting down.
CTCCTTGCTGATCTTTCAGTTCCTAGTTCTGATACAGGGTTTATTCCCGGAATGTTAACCTGGCTTCTCTCTCCACCTGTGACTGAGACTGACCCCCATCAGTTTACAGCTGGCAGGAGGCAGGGGGACGGGGTGAAATTATGGGATGGATCCCGTAGATTGTCAGCGGGGCGGAGCTTTTCCCGCCGTCATTCCCTCCCGGATGGAAGAAGGGAAAGACCCTCTCAGTGAAAGTGTGGAGATGGGACATGCTGTCAGCAATTTAAAATGACACCTGTCCACCCTCATGGTCCAGGAAAACCCCGATCTTCCGGGGATTCACACTCGGGGAGAGGGGTGTCAGTGAGGGGGAGGTGGCGGCTAAGTAAACACGTCCCTCATAACAGCTTCACAATCCAGAATCCGGTCGCAATTCTAAACTCCACTTTTCCTGTTCATAGACTTTCGGTGTTGAAGAAAATGTCGAGAGGCGGACCTTGAGCATTTTATTTGTGCCAGCGCAAATAAAAGGCCTCCAATATATTTAAAGATGAATATCAGCAGCCACAATATGACCGAGTTGAGGGAAGAACCTACTGCGTTTTAAACATTGGGGTTAAAACAATGACTGCAGATGCTGGGAACCAGATTCTGGATTCGTGGTGCTGGAAGAGCACAGCAGTTCAGGCAGCATCCAAGGAACTTCGAAATCGACGTTTCGGGCAAAAGCCCTTCATCAGGAATAAAGGCAGTGAGCCTGAAGCGTGGAGCCCACCCCCACCCTCCTCTAGCTTATCTCTCCACGCTCCAGGCTCACTGCCTTCATTCCTGATGAAGGGCTTTTGCCCGAAACGTCGATTTCGAAGCTCCTTGGATGCTGCCTGAACTGCTGTGCTCTTCCAGCACCACTAATCCGGACCTTGAGCATTAACCAGTTTATTACAAGATGCATCATGGGGGTATCCTCCGTCCGAACAGTGGCTCGATGGAATCCCGGAGTGTAGCAGAAAGTTACTACATTAGATAGAAATCAAGACAGGGCTTGAACACAGGCTGACCATTAATCCTCGCGTCAACACGATCCGAGGAGGTATCGAATCAGGGGTCAGCTCTCAGGGTCCGACCTAAAAGACGCTACGCATTCCACAAGTAAACAGGATTGAAAGTTATCACCTGACATTCTGTCTACAGAGATCCGTGACACATGCGGGACACATGTTCTTAATTAGAGGAACAACAGATATTAGCAATATATCGGAAAGAGAAACTGACTGACAAGGGGAGGCGCCTCTGAGCAATTAAGCTACACATACCAGCAATACGTCAAAGTGAGAGAGGATCTTAGCTATGTGCGAGACAGCCTCCCACAGCTACATGCCAAGTACTATTCTTCTGCTGGGTGAGGGACCCTCCAGCAAAATGGTTCCTTCACCAGGAGGGACGCCATAGTCCAGCAAATGGCGTCCACAATCACTCCTTTTTGTTTTCACAATCAAAGAAGCAGGTTAGGAGTTTCAACAAAAGGAAGGACGTAGCCAGAGCCAGTAGAGTTGTCTGGAGGAAAAGGTTTTGAATTAGACAGGTAGTCCTCAGAATCTGAGCTGTCAGCGCTGTTAGGGCTGGCAGTCCAGGACTCAGTGCCAGTGCAGGGGTTCGGACAGATAATGGGACGGAGGGTAGCAGCAGGGAGCCAAAGCGTGCACAACACGGCCTAATGAAACTAACAAGGACCGCGAAAAGAACAAAAACAATAAAGACAACAAGCTCCTGTTGGAGGGCACTGCCCCAGGACTCGAGCAACGAGCCCACCCAACTCGCCAAGTCCCATTTGGAGCTGGGTTCCCTCTAAGTTGGTGCTCTCTTGTATTTAGTTCCGTTCACCCACCTGAGTCTTTCTCTGATTCTGTCCGCTGTGCAGGTGGAAACTAACAAGACACGGGCGTTCCCATCTACGCTCCAAATTTCCCCAGCCCAGAATACCTGGCATACCTATGAATGTAAACTTTAAAAAGCTTTGGTTAACTTATGCAGATATTTCCCACTTGTCCACCACTGTTGCGACAGTATTCTCAATCGTTGGGATAGTTCCGATTCATTTCGTAACAATGTACTCGATTTATACCTTAAAATTCCATAAAATAAAGTTGTAGACAAGTGAAAGGGCCCACCAGGCAACGGAGTGGTTCGAGGAGCCTGCCATTTGACCCTGGGGGATTTTGCTGTCTTGGCTCCAGTGTACTGGAGCCTGCCTTTTCCCCTTTCCAGAGTCCCACCAGGAAAGGCTGCTCAGCAGTGGTCGTTGGGTATGCATCTGAGCTAGGTTCCGCCCCCAGTGGGTATGCTGATCTCAACATCTCCGGGGTTGGCACACAGGGTATAGAAATCACAAGGTTGCTGGACATATTCGGTCCAGATCACGTTGGCGACACCAGAAGGAACGCATTTCAAAGAATAGCATTAAACACACACCAGCAATACATCACAGTGAGAGAAGATCTAAGCTAAGTGCGAGACAGCCTCCCACAGCTACATGCCAAATCCTATTCTTCTGCTGGGTGAAGGACCCTCCAGCAAAATGATTCCTTAATCAGGAGGGAAGCCATAACCCAGAAAATTGGTTCTATATTCAGATTAGTCCCATGAGTCTTCTCCCCCACACCTCCACCTTCATCTTCCTGCGATGAATCCCTCTGGTCCCAAGAGACGTTCCCAGGATCCAAATCTCTCCAGGGAGTCAGGGAGCGGCTGCAGTTTGTGTTCGAGGTTCACAGTGGTCTGGTCCTCAGACAGGATGAGCGGGGATGCGCTGTGTTCCAGAGTCAGAGAGGCTGGACCTGGGAAAAAAAATCAAAATAACACATCAGTGATTTACTGACAGAGGTTACAAGCCTTTGAGATTGAAAGCGTTTAGGGTGGGGAGGAGACATTGTGCTGAGAATGAGAAAGACATCAAATGGAAATGTGGTTTTAAGTTTAGTTACGGAATATCTATATCATTGGCGACGTTAGTATTTAATGCACATTTCTACTTGCCCCGATAGGAATATGATCAGTTTTGGATGTAGATTTTGCCCGCTGAGCAAAACGTATAAATAGAAAGCAGGAATTTTCAGCATTGCTTCGCATGAGGCCCACTGAAGATGTTACCTAGTAAGGTAACTGTGAGAAACAGAGCTCACAATATAATACATTTCAGCCCGAGTCAAATTCTGAAGCAGCCAATTTTATTGAAACGTTCTTGCAAGAAGGGGTGACTGGCAAGTAGCCACACATCCAGACATTACTCCACAATTTATACAGTTTAATTCTCGGTACTTCCCCGTTTACCTCATTGGCCTTCAAACCTATCAATAATCCTTATTGTATTCTGCCCCTGCCCAGCTGCGCTCCGCCCTTGTTTATTTCTCCCCCTACTCCAAGCCGGGTGACCCTCACCCCTATCCCTTATTTGTAAGTTACTTTGCTCACTTCAGTGCTGACATGAGGGAAACGCGCTGAGCTTGGCATATCTTGATGTTCTTTTCACCTTATCTGTCTGTCTGTAACGTCTTCCATTGTTTGCAGGCACATTTCATTCCTATTTGCATATTTTAGCTAATGAAAAGTAACTATGTTTTTCTTCCACATAGTTTTCATTTCTGTGTTAGTTTTTATTTTTGCCTTACATAAGCAATCATTATTTCAGCTTTTGGCTGATACTGGTGTTAATAAACAATTATTAATTTGGCTGAAACAATTATATACTGATGTTAATAAACAATTATGGTTGCAGAAGTAACACTGTTTTTCCTATTTCCCACAGTAATGAAATATCTGGAAATGAACCTTGCAGCTCAGTGAACAAACCTAATCCAAAACCTCAACCTGAGCTACAAATCTTCTCAAAACTCGCTAAACTATATGATCAGCCACATCTAATTGAATGGCAGATCATATTCGATAGGCTGAATAGTCTTGCCCTGTTTCTATCACCTTGCTTCACTATCATTGGGTCAAAATGCAGGTAATCTCTCTCCAACAGTTCTGCAGGTTACCTACCCGACATAGACTGGAGCAGTTTAACAATGTGGATCATAATTACATTTTTACGGGCAATTTTATGTGATTATGAGTCAGTGGTATCCAAACTAGACCTGCCCTGTCCTCAGCTCTCAGAATGTCGCTATCCAATTACCGACCTCTTTGGTGCACATTTGTTACTAGCTGTTTACCAAACTCTGTCTTGAAGTTACTGATATCCTTAGCCATAACCACTTCACTCACTCCTGATACGATAGAACATCATAGAATCCCTACAGTGTGGAAACAGGCCGTTTAGCCCAACAAGTCTACACCGACACTCGGTAGAGAATCCCTCCCAGACCCATACCCTATCCCTATAACCTTGCATTTTTTTCCCATGGCTAATGCATCTAACCTGCACATCGATGAACATTATGGACATTTTTCCTGGGCGAATCCGCCTAACTTGCACATCATTGGACTGTGGGAGGAAAATGGAGCAACCGGCAGAAACCCACACAAGCACAAGGAGACTGTGCAAACTCCAAACAGACAGTCACTAAGGCTAGAATTGAACCGGGGTCTCTGGTGCTGTGAGGGACCCTCCACATAATTTAGTTAGTAGTGACTTATGCCTCACTGGCAAATACAACAGTGAGGAGACAAAATTTACGGGCACTACTTACTGTGATTGCCCAATAATGCATTCCAATTTCACTCCCCATCCCTATCCTGACAGGTATATGCCAGTCGCAAACTACTTATGAAAGATCCACACAGGACACAAAGCCTTCTATAAGAAATCTGGAGCTGTGCACACAGGGCCATCTACCTTCTATTGGAGCAGAAGCAGGCCATTCAGTCCAAGAGTCTGCTTCGCCCTTCAATGAGATCATGGCTGATTTCATAATCCTCAACTCGACTTTCCTGCATTTTCCTTATAACTCTTGATTCCCTTATAGATTAAATGTCTGTCTAACTCAGCCTTGAATCGACTTAAGTCCCAGCATTGACAGCCCTCTGTGGTAAAGAATTTCATGGGTTCTACAATGCGCTGCGAGAAGAAATTCCTCTACCTCTCTGCCTTATTCTGAGTTTGTGCCCTCTGGTTCTAACACTCCCACAATGGGAAACAACCTTTCCCCCATCTAACCTGTCAAGTCCTCTAAAAATCTTACATATTTCAATAATATCGCCTTTCAGACTTCTATATTCCAAAAAGTAAGGCCCAATTTATTCAATCTCTCCTCCTAAGAGAGTCCCAGCATATCTAATGTCAACTCCATGAGGTTCCTCCGGACAGACTCCAGTGACAATGTATGGGTCCCCAGACATGGGGACCCCGAACTGTTCAGTATTCCAGAGAATACTGCCTTCTGTATGAATGCTAGTCTTTTTGTCTGGACGTTAAGCAGCGTTTGTGTGCAGCACAGGAGGAAAGTCCTGGTGAGTTGGGCACGGCTAACCTTTACACAGTCCAGTGGAATTTATTGACATGAATTTCAAAAGGGAGCAAAGTTTATCCCGTCTCTCACAATCAATTCTGTATACAAGGCCCAAAGACGTAAAGTTGTCTTGGAATTCAAACCGAATAATGGATCAAAGGTCCATAACCATTTCACGTGCAAATGAATTACAAACTATACCCACCTTCTGGTCAGATAAAAAAGCCAGGGCCTGAGACTGGAGGTAAAGAAAACAGGCGGTGATTGATGTTTAGTCTTCTGGACAAAGTCAGAAGTCGCACGACACCAGGTTATAATCCAACAGGTTTATGTGCAATCGCAAGCTTTCGATCTGCTGCCCCTTCGTCAGGTGATTTCAAATAAACCTGTTGGATAATAAGGCCTTTGACTTCTGACTTTGTCCACCCCAGACCAACACCGACACCTCCCAACATAGTGTTCTGGAATCTGGATTTATCACAAGGGCTTGTATTATGTAGTTGTTCAGAAGACCCCAGTCTCAACAGAAATTCCGCTGCATCATCTCCTCAGAACAAACAACCCTTCGTCTCCGGTGGGAGGTATCATCTGCGGTTCAGTGGCAGTACTCTTACTGTTGAGTCAGGTCTTGGGATCAAATGCCATTTCAAAGACCTGGACATTATCGCCTTCATATTTACTGTGTCGCCGAACCCCGGAAGGGCTGCAATGTGAGGGATTACGTTTTTCATACAAGGCGTTAAAACCGAAGTCTAGTCTAATCACTCAGACAGGAGCTAATTATGCTATGACATAATTCCAACATTAAATTGGAAATCTCTTTGCAGAGTCTTGATTTAGACTCCTCGCTCAGTTTCAAACCAGCTGCTCTTGTCTAAGCTCAAAACGCCAGCAGCGCCGGTTCAAATCCTGCATCGACTGCAGTTATCATGAAGGACCGTCGTTCTCAACCTCCCCGTTCATCTGAAACATTGTGATCCTCAGGTACCAGTACCAGTAGCAATCTCTGTAATCGGACAGGGACACTATAGCGTCGTTTCAGAAACGTTTAATGATTTTGAAAGTTTCTTGAGATACTCTGAAAGCAACAGTATAACTATTATCTTGGTGTATGGCATTCTGTGTTTCCCTGTGGTCTAAGACAGTAATAAATACAGTTCCATTTAAGAATCTGGATTTTGAACCACTGCCAATATTTCGTGGACTTTCACTCTTTAGGTCAAGAATGAATTCCCGTTACTCAGAGATCTCAGGGAAGAAAAGGAAAGGATTGTAGAACCAATGGAGAACAACCTTCAAGAGATTCAGGAAAAATTAAATTCAATTGAGAAGGAACTCTCAAAGTTGCAGAAACCGATAAAAGAAGAAGACAGCGAGAAATTTATGAAGGTGAGGGAAGATAATTCGGTTAGTTCAGTGAAAAATGATGCCGTGGCAAAATAACCGAAAATAACTTTGACACCCATGAAGGGTTGGTTGTAGATTAGATTCGGAATTAAACTGTATCTCCTACGGTATGTGAGAGTAATTTTTTTAGCAGACTGAATTGATTTGCAATTTATTTTGTCTGACGACTGTCCGTTACTTCTGAGAATAGCTTGACAGTTCCCTGAAAATTTTCATCTGCCCTGTGTCTGATTATTTCAGCCTAGGCGAAAGTGCGTACTGCAGACGCTGGAGATCAGAGTCAAGATTAGAATTGTGCTGGTAAAACACAGCAGGTCAGGGCAGTATCCGAGGAGCAGGAAAATCCACGTTTCGGGCAAAAGCCCTTCATCAGGAATTCCGATTTTCCTGCTCCTCGAATGCTGCCTGACCTGCTTTGCTTGCTGTGGTTCTGTTCGCCGAGCTGGAAGTTTTTGTTGCAAACGTTTCGTCCCCTGTCTAGGTGACATCCTCAGTGCTTGGGAGCCTCCTGTGAAGCGCTTCAAGCACCCGAGCTACAAATCTTCACCCAAACTACTTTGCTTTTCCAGCACCACTCTAATCTATTTCTCTAGCCTGTCGACATCTTGCTGAAGTCTATCACAATCAACCTCACTGCGTTTTATTTCTTTCAGAAGACAGCTTGTCAGAAGAGAAGGTAAGCACGGCATGCTCTTTTCTGACTTATTTTATCAAACTGAGTTTCAGTAAAGTTTGTGGCAGTCAGTCGATTTTTTTTGTTGGGTCACGACGGAAAATTTTAGTTATCCACAATGCTGGGATTCATGCATGAGTTTAGTTTTAAAATAACTTTAATTGCAATGAGTAAATATTGCATTTCATGTAACAATCTACTTTACGATATTAAATGATAAGTTAATAAGGAAGTCATTAATTGAGTGCCAAAATATGGTATATTGAGTATAATATGGAGCAAAAGTGTCCTAGTTTATTTGAGGTGGAAGTCAGCATTTCTAAACAGAGAGATCGCAGAATTTAAGTCTTAGAGTCATCGGGATATACAGCACAGAAACAGACCCTTTGGTCGAACTCGTCCAAGCTGAACAGATATCCGAAATTAATTTGGTCCCACTTGCCAGCATTTAGCACATATCCCTCTGAACTGTTCCTATTTACATACCTATCTTGATGCCTTTTAAATATAATAATCGTACCAGCCTCCACCACTTCCTCTGGCAGCTCATTCCATAGAAGCACCACGCTCTGCGTGAAAAAAGTTGCCACTTAGATCTCAATTATGTCTTTTCTGTCTCACTTTAAAAGCTATGCCCTCTAGTTTTGGACTCCCCTCCTACTGGGCAAAGATCTTGTCTATTTACCCTATTCATGCCCCTCATGATTTTAAATACCTCTGAAAGGTCACGGCTCAGCCTCCAAAGCTCCAGGGCAAATATCACAGTCTTTTCAGCCTGTCCCCATAGTTCAAACCCTCAAATCCTGGCAACATCCATGTAAACTGAGTCCAGTTACTAGTGCTGTACCGCAAGAGTTGGTGTTGGGTCCACTGCTGTTCGCTATTTTTATTAAAGGCCTGGATGAGTGCGTAGTAGGGTGGGTTAGTAAATTTGCAGATGACACTAAGGTCGGTGGAATTGTGGATAGTGACGAAGGATGTTGTAGATTACAGAGAGACATAGATAAGCTGCAGAGCTGGGCAGAGAGGTGGCAAATGGAGTTTAATGTGGACAAGTATGAGACAATTCACTTTGGTCGGAGTAACCAGAAGGCAAAGTACTGGGCTAATGGTAAGATTCTTGGTAGTGTGGATGAGCAGAGAGATCTCGGTGTCCAGGTACACAGATCCTTGAAAGTTGCCACCCAGGTTGACAGGGTTGTTAAGAAGGCATACAGTGTTTTAGCTTTTATTAATAGAGGGATCAAGTTCTGGAACCATGAGGTTATGCTACAGCTGTACAAAACTCTGGTGCGGCTGCACTTGGACTATTGTGTACAGTTCTGGACACATTCTAAGAAGGCTGTGGAAGCTTTGGAAAGGATGCAGAGGAGATTTACCAGGATGTTGCCTGGTATGGAGGGAAGGTCGTATGAGGAAAGGCTGAGGGACTTGAGGCTATTTTCGTTGGAGAGAAGAAGGTTGACAGATGACTTAATAGAGACGTATAAGATAATCAGAGGGTTAGATAGGGTGGACAGTGAGAGCCTTTTTCCTCGAATGGTGATAGACAGATTGAGGGGACATATCTTTAAGTTGAAGGGTGATAGATCAAGGACAGATGAAAGAGCTGATTTCTTTACTCATATTATAGTCGGGGCATGGAATGCCCTGCCTGCAACAGTAGTAGACTTGCGAACCTTAAAGGCATTTAAATGGTGATTGGATAAACATATGGTTGAAAAATGGAATAATTTAAGTTGGATGGGCTTCAGACTGATTTCACAGGTCGGCGCAACACTGAGGGCTGAAGGGCCTGTCATGCACTGTAATGCTCTATGTTCAATATTATCTCAAGTACATGGTATATCATCTCTTCCCTATGTTCTCTGTTGAGGCATTCAAGTTAGATTCCTTCGTTTGATATGTTGTAGCTCTCTTCCTTTCTGTAGCAGCCAGCATCCCTCTCACACCACACTCTTTACCATCACCATCATCTGTGGGTGGGGGTTACCTTTTGTTATTTGAGCATGAGATGTCAGCATCATTGGCTACACCAGCAATTATTGCCTATCACGATTCAAGCTTGAGAAGGTACAGGTGAGTTTCCTCTTTAAACTGCTTGTATGCATGGGGTACAAGATCATCCACAGTGTTGTTTGGTGGGGAGATCTATAATTCTAACTCAGCTACAGTAAGGGAATAGTTTATATCTTAGAGGTGAACTTTTACATGATGTTTCTCATATATCTTTTATCCTAGACGTTCGAGGTGGTACAGGTTGTGTGTTTGGAAGACATTCTAGGATTCTACGATTGTAGTTGTGTTCCTACAGTGCATCTTACAGCTGGTGCACTGATTTCTCCTGAGTCCCCAGAAAAACTGTGCTAACTAGTGCTCTGCAGATCGACTCTCTCCCAGAGAGCAGAAATACTGGAAAATTTTTATCATCTTCCCACACTCACTGCATTGCCCTGTTTAGTCCTCTATCCTCCTGCTCCATTCCTTCTAGAGACTGTGTCACCAGTCAATGAGGAGAAAGTGAGGTCTGCAGATGCTGGAGATCAGAGCTGAAAATGTGTTGCTAGAAAAGCGCAGCAGGTCAGGCAGCATCCAGGGAACAGGAGAATTAACGTTTCGGGCATAAGCCCTTCTTCAGGAATGCACTATTTTCCACCACACCACCTCTCTTGAAACCCTCTGACTTTTTGTCACTTGCCCTTCCAATCCTGTATTTTCCCTTCTTTCACATGAACCTCTCTCCCTCCCATTCTTCTCGTGTCCTTCCATAACCTACTCAAACATCCTAATGTATCAGAGAGTCTCTTCACTGTAAAGCGCCCCTTCAAAGCCCCTCGTCCCTATTCCCTCCCTGACCAATCACCCTTTTTCCCTCTACAGCTACTTACACAAATCATTTCTATCATTCTCTATAATCACCGACTATTTTGACTTTTCGCCAGCTCCAGCCAGACTGACCTTGGATCCGAACATAGCTAATCCCCTGCTCATCCTGTCTGAGGACCAGACCAGTGTGAGATTCGGAGACAAATGGCAGCCATATTCTCAAACCCAGAAGACGGTTGCTAAGTGTGCCTGCATCTTGAAAATGGAGGGACTCATGCCAGGGAGGCATTGCTGGGAGGTAAAGGTGGAGAACAAAACTGAATGCATTGTGGGAGTGGCCCAAGAGTCTGTGAACAGGGAAGAGGTGATGAATCTGAGCCCTAAGACAGTTTATTGGGCAGTTGGGTTAAATCCTGGAAATGCTTATTTTGCTGCCAGCTCCCCAAGATCTAAACGCCTTGCCCAGGTATAAATCCACAGAAGATCAGGGTTTTTGTGGACTATGACGGTGGACAGGTATCATTTTACAATGTAGACAACATGTCCCATCTCTACACTTACACCCACACTTTCACTGAGAGGATCTTTCCCTTCTTTAATCCAGGACTGAATGAGGATGGAAAGAACTCTGCACCGCTGACAATCTGCTGGATAAAAAATCATTAAGCACCCATATTTTTACATAATTGAATGATCCACTGAGACAGGATTAATGATTGAGATAAGTGTTTGTACAAATTAATTGATTGGGTTTGATGACAAGAACTATGAACAAGAGTGGGCCATGAAGCCTATTCTATCAATCAGCTCAATTTTCATGTTCCTGGGTTCCCTTGGAGGCCAATAATCTGTCTATCTTATGCTCATTGACCAAAAGGGCATGTACATGCAAAGTGGGACAGACACTTGCAAAGATTTGTAACTGAGTGGGGTACTCATTTAAGCCTTAAATAATCAGCCACTTCTGTCGTCTGCGTTTTAGACTTTTTCGATAAGAGGAAACAACCATTCATGTCTATCCTGTCACACGCCCACATCCTTCAGAATTTTCCCTATTTCAGTTAGATACTCCCTCGTTCCTTTAAACTCCAAATATTATTGGCCCAATTTGCTCAGCCTGCCAGCATAGGACAGCATAGTACATTCCTAATGAAGGGCTTTTGCCCAAAATGTCGATTTTCCTGCTGATTCCTGAAGGGCCTTTGCCTGAAACGTCAATTTGCCTGCTCCTCGGATGCTGCCTGAACTGCTGTGCTTTTCCAGCACCATTCTAATCTAGAATCTGGTTTCCAGCATCTGCAGTCATTGTTTTTACCTAGCACAGGACAACCCTTATATCCCAGAAAGGAATCTGTACCATCAATTGCATCACTGAACTATTTCTCACACTAATTTGTTTTTTCAAAACTATATCTGTGGCTGTTGACAGTCTGAGCCATGAATTGACCATTTTATATGCTACCATTTCAATTGTTAAGAATCTTGAATTCAGTGTAATATTTATATATTTGCCTTGTATTGTGGAAAATAATCACAGTTTAATTAATATTATGGATTAAATAAGAAACTAAGCAAGGGAGGGCAGCAGGTTTTAGCATGTTTCTATATTGGGTTGATTAAATATTCCAAGAAACAGCTAGTCCTCTGCTGCAGGTTTGATTCTCTTCTTCACTGTTAATAGAAACAAAAAATATTTAACAGCAGTCAATAAAACAAACACTTCAATTTACTATTCAATGTTGCTCAGTTACTTTTAAGAATATGTTGCGCCTCTGCTCCCTGGAAATTCACTTGAAATTGAGAAACTACAAAATGGTGATATATGGCAGATGGATAACAGCTTACAAATCAGAGAAATAAGTGACATTGCAGCCCAAAAGCCTGGAAAACAATAGTAACATGTTGAATGATTCCGATCTGCAAAAAATTTTAAGAAAAAGTTTCAAGAACGCACATAAACTAATGAAAATAAAAAGATGTAAAGCTAATACCAAGGGTTGAGCCATTCACACTGGATAAAACAAACACAGGTTGAGTGGTCAGACTGGTACTTAATATCAACAGTGAACCATTGGGGATCTGTGACTGGAAGATTTACAAAGAGACACAAGGTCAGCAAGAAACAGATATAAGTGCTGGTGAAACGCAACAGGGAATGCACTGATGACAGGAAGAGTCGAGTCATAGAGCCGTAGAGATGTACAGCATGGAAACCGACCCTTCAGTCCAACTCATCCATGCTGACCAGATATCCTAAATTAATCTAGTCCCATTTGCCAGCACTTGGCCCCATATCCCTCTAAACCCTCTCTATTCATATACCCACTCAGATGCCTTTTAAACATTTTAATTGTACTAGCCCTCACCACTCCCTCTGGCAGCTCATTCCATATACACATCACCCTCTGTGTGAAAAGGCTGCCCCTCTAGGTTCGTTTTAAATCTTTCCCCTCTCACCTATGCCCTCGTTTTGGACTCTCCCACCTCAGGGAAAAGACCTTGTCTATTTACACTATCCATGTCCCTGTTGTTAATTAATCTTGATCATTAAGATTATAAGGTTGTCTTGTTGACTCTGCACCAATTTGGTTCAGGTAGTAATCCAGAGATTATTGCCTTTTTAGTTCAGCCCATGGCTGCTCATATTCTCTCAGCAGAACCTCTTCCTAGTTATGATCCAGACAACTGGATCTTTCTCCTCCCACTCCAAATTCCTCTGCAGATAAAAGCATTCAAACCTTCCATTGCATTCCACTATACAGCTAGATTCTGTCTGATTTCTACCTCACATATACCCGTTTTTGCTCTACATCACATGTTGATAATAAAGTGATTCTGAATGTGGTTTGACAACTATAATCCATGGCTGATCTGTGACATATTGCTTTTGTGTATCTTGAGATGGCAACAAAAAATTTGGCATCTGTTGGCTAGTGGGTTATGAGATCAGAAATACAAGCAGTAGAAGCCTTTTGATGATAATCAAAGTGAGAAACTTTCACAAAATGTAACATTGGGAAAAGGCCAGGATTAGCAAAGGATGTAAATGTATTAATTTTTGAATTAAATACAATCAGAGTGGAGTTTAAAAAACAAAATTACCATGAGCAAGGTGAATACATTCTGTTCATTCAATTCCATCTCTAGCTCAGGGTCAAGGGATAGTTCAGCACAGAAGCAGCCCAATTTTCCCTGTGCTGGTTCTTTGGAAGAGCTAATTTATTCCCACACAAACCTTCCTCCTCACCTCCCCGAAAGCTCGTTCTTTTCAAGTACAATGCAATTGTCTTACAATTATGATGCAAGTGTATGAATGTTTAACACATTGGTTACAAACTGCTTTTTCTTTTGTCCAGTATTTTAATGAAGATATTATTTCATTTAAAATAAGCAGTTTCCATTAAAATATGGGTAAAGGAATTTTGAATGACTCGGGTTAAGTTATTTCTATGTTATTTTCACCCAATGCAATTACAGGGTCAAGGGATTCAATGTCGAGCAGCCACTCACCAGTCTGACCCATTTTGCAAAACACAAACTGAATTTTTAAAAAAAAAGTTTGATTTTGTAAAAGCCTTTCGCCGCAACAAAATAACACATCTGGTGTATTTCAAAATTTGGTTCAGACTTGGGAGAAAATACAAGAGTAAATTACTAAGAAACAAGAGGAGCACATCATTTCAGCCTTCTCTGGTGGGGGTTTCCATACACAGCTTGAGAACAACATGCAGGATTTCCAGTTTTCTTTAACAAAATACCAAGATTTAATCTCTCTTTCTGGATTTCTTATGCTTGTGCTTTTTATGCTTTTTCTTCTTGTGTGATCGTTGAGTTTTTTCCGAATGTTTATGTGCCTTGGGGGCTGAGCGGTCCTCCTCACTGCTCGAGTCTGACGATTCAGCAGAATTAGAATCAGAGGAAGACAGCTTGCCTTTACTTTTCTTCTGCTTCTTTACTTTATCCTGTAGAAGATCAAACCTTTAGTTGCACCAATATTTCGAAAATAGTTGCCTTTCAGAAAACAGAGACTGTATGTTGCTAAAACTGGGCTACGGTTATTTTGTCCTTTGAAATACATCAGCAGGTCATAACTCTCCTGGTTCGAGGTTTGACAAACTAAACCATTTTGCTGCAGTAACTGGTCACTGAACTGCCCTAGAAATAATATTGCTTTCCTGGAATTAAACTACACTTGTTTCTGCACTCGACTCTAGTGCTTAAACAAGAAGACTTACTTCTCGTAGATTCTTCTGAACTGAAAATAAAGCTATTGGCCTGACTTGTTTCATGACTTGCCATAAACTCAATAATATAAATACTTCCTCAAAAAGCAGTGGAGAAACTCAGCAGTTCTGGCAGCATTCATAGAGTGAAACAGAGGTAATGTTTAGGTCACTGGACTCAAAACATTAACTCTGTTTCGATCTCTCTCTCTCTCTAGATACTGCCAGATCTGCGGTGTTTCTCTTGCATGTTTTGTTTCAGACTTCCAGCATCTGTAGTTCTTTGTTTTTATATTAGTAAGAATGTTTTTCTATTAACACGATTGGAATTAGCAGTCACTGCAATTGACAAATTCTGGACTAAGTCAATATCCCAGAATGATTTGGATGTGAACACAGGAGGTATGGTTAGTAGGTTTGCAGGTGACACTAAAATTGAGGTGTGGTGGACAACGAGAAAGGTTACATCAGAGAATAATGGGGCCTTGATCAGATGGGCCAATGGATCAGGAGTAACAGATGGAGATTAATTTAGACAAATGTGAGGTGCTGCATTTTGGAAAGGCAAATCAGGGCAAGACTTATGCACATAATGGTAAGGCCCTGGGGAGTGTTGCTGAACAAAGAGGCTTGTGGAATGCAGGCGCACAGTTCCTTGAAAGTAGAGTCCCAGGTAGAGAGGATAGTGAAGAAAGCGTTTGGTATGCTTGCCTTTGTTGGTCAGTGCATTGAGTATAGGAGGTGGGAGTTCATGTTGTAGCTGTACAGGACATTGGTGAGGCCATTTTTGGAAAACTGCGTGCAATTCTGGTCTCCCTACTATAGGAAGAATGCTGTGAAACTTGGAAGGGTTCAGAAAAGATTTACAAAGATGTGGCCAGGTTTGGAGGATTGGGCTATGGAGAGATGCTGAATAGGCTGGGATTGTTTTCCCCGGAGCGTCGGAGGCTGCGGAGTGATTTTAAAATCATGAGGGGTGTGGATAGGGTAAATAGGCAAGGTCTTTTCCCCAGGGTAAGAGAGTCCAAAACTAGAAGGCATTAGTTTAAGCTGAAAGGGGAAAGATTTAAAAGGGACCTAAGGGGCAATTTTTTCACACAGAAGGTGGTGCATGTATGGAACAAGCTGCCAGAGGAAATGGTGGAGGCTGGTCCAATAACAACATTTAAAAGGCATCTGGATTGGTATATGAATAGGAAGGGTTTACAGGGATATGTCCCAAATGCTGCCAAATGGGACTAGATGAAGTTAGGATATCTGGTCAGCATGGATGAGTTGGACCATGCTCAACAGCTCTATGACTCTATGATTTCCTGACCATTTCTTGTGT
Organism: Chiloscyllium plagiosum; assembly: GCF_004010195.1. Taxonomy (NCBI): domain Eukaryota; kingdom Metazoa; phylum Chordata; class Chondrichthyes; order Orectolobiformes; family Hemiscylliidae; genus Chiloscyllium; species Chiloscyllium plagiosum. The sequence goes on along the minus strand of NC_057746.1, from coordinate 27,673,645 downwards.
AAAAATGCACTTCACAGAAATAACTAAAATTCATCTGTTTCTACTTTGAATTCTAAATTGTACACACACACACACACACACACACACACACGTAAAATACACATTTTTCATCACACTCTCCATTTATTTTATTCTAAACTTAAACTGGTTTCCTATAATCCTATGACTGTTGAATTCAGTTTTATAGATCCCTATGGAGATAGTGAGGTCTACAGATGTTGGAAAGTCAGACTCAATAAAATATGGAGTTGGAAAAAGCACAGCAGGTCACGCAGCAGAGGAGCAGGAGAGTTGACATTTCAGATTGAGACCCCTCATCAGGACTGGTGAGGGGGGAGAGGGGCTGAGAAATAAACAGAGGAAGGGGATGGGGCTAGGGGAAAGGTAGGCTGGATGGCGATAGGTGGATGCAGGTGATTGTGATTGGTCAGTGGGAAGGTTGGAATGGATAGCTAGGAAGGAAGATGATCCTACTAGGTCTTACTAATTGCTGTCCAATTCATGTACTGGAAAGTGGATCACATCAAGAAAGGACTGAACTGAATGATCATACGTCTGCAGTCAAAAAAAAACCTGACAATGGTCACTGACTGTCATTTCCTGTAAACAACTTCTTAAACAACTACTGATAAACACTGCAGAACTACATTTTTGCATTTTGATTCTTCAAGAGGACTGTAGTTTGAATTTTTCAATGTGAGTCTGCTCCTTAATTGAAGTACTGCATTCATTCCAATGTTGCAGAATGTATGTGACTCACCTTGCCAGTCTGCAGAAATATCAAATCAATGGGTTTCCTCAAGAATCAGTTCTACCACCAACCCTTTTTAGTTCACATACATAATTTTCTCCTGACTGGATTGTGGAATTTCGCCTGTGCTGAGGCCAATGACTTTACTGTCAAAATATTCATTCAAATCAGTGAGTTGCCCACCTTGTAACTCACATCGATGAGTGATGTGAAACTTGATGCAAAATACTGGCTGAAACAACATTTTCAATAAAGTACAGCTCAAACATAATTTTCCCAATGTTACAGCACCTCATGAATCTTTATTTTTCTATACCTTAAATGGTCAACATCATAAAGAGCACAGTCTAAAGAGTGCATCACCCATGCCTGGCCATAGCCTACAATTAAGGAATCAATTTATTACATTACATTATTAATTCTTTCTGATTTGTAGCAATCATTAACCTGGACAACAAACAATCCTTGATTACATTCACTAATTCACTTCAATGGCAAGAATAGTGGTCAAAAGATGTTGACCAAGCCTTGAATACTTTCCAAACCTGGGAATTCTACCACTTACAAACAGAAGGGCAGAAGCATGGGAACACCACAATTTGCAAGTTCCTCTCTAAGCCACACACCATCCTGATTTGGGATAACATCACCATTCCTGCACTGTTGCTGGGTTGAATCCTTGAACTCCCTCCCTAACTGCAATGTGCATACTTCCACCACAGGGATTGCAGTGTTTCAAAGCAGTTCGTCACCACTTTCCCATGAAGCAATTAGTGTTGGGCAATAAATCCTGACTTTTCTAAGGATGTACACATCCCAAACAAGAATAAGCTCAACATCATTTCTGACCCAATGGACCATGAACAAGGCCTTACTTGGCCAGGTCATCCTTCTAAACTGCATCTGAACAGGGCAGAGATAAAACACATCAAAGCTTCACCAGTTTTATGACACCAGCAACAAATATCCTGGCAATCAAACATAAACCTGATGAGACCGCATGTCATTGAATCATGTCCATTAACTAAACTATCTGATGTTTTGCATGCAAGTGAGCACAGCTCTCTCAGATAGTTGGAATTATAGACTGAATATGCATTCGCTAAATAAATGAGTACCTTCTTTTTCTTCTTTGGAGGCTGAAATTCAGGCTGGCTGGAGCTGTCAGCTGGTTCCACCTCATCATCAGGAACGAGACTGTACTTAACACCACCAGGCTGCATGAAGCAGTCTTTCGCAAAATGTCCTAGCAAAGGAAACAAAGTTAGCCTAAGGTCCTTCTGAAATTGTCAGGCATTTTCGTTAAACACAAAACATTTCGTTCAACACAGGAGAAAAGAAATGTGACTTAAATAAGTGAAAGTTAATTCAAACTCAATTGCATCAGACTAATTTATCACAGAGACCATCAACACTGGGTCCAAACCTGCCTTTAAGCATGTATTCCCTTGGAGTGTGCTGTGGTGAGGCAGGTTGGATGGGAAATGCATCACTCAATCGTCAGCTAGAATAATCTAACAAAATTTCCACTTCTTAGCTTGGTAACAGTGAGCTTTCCACTGCATAACAGCATGTGCCAGGCAACAGGACCTTGTGGTCTGACCAGCTTACAACCCCATTCTTACGATGCGTGCTGCCATCAAATGAGAATTTTTAGGTCTTATTTCTTCTGGACCAGTAATCCTAAGGTCAGGATAATGACCTTTCATTCAAATCTAAGCACACTGCAGCTCATGGAATTTAAATTCAATTACTAGACAGGACCATGATAATTATCAGGGATTGTTGTAAAAGCCCATCTCATGCAATACTGTCTTTTGGGAAGGAATCTGCCATCAATATGACAGGCTTACATGTGACACTGGCTCCACAGCCTGTAGCTGACTGCCAATCTCTCTCTGAAATAGCCTAGCAAGACACTCAGCTCAGAGGTATTACTCATGAGGAACGGGAAACAAATCCTGGAATTGCACAGGCATTCACATTCCATGAAAGAACAAGAAAACAAAACCATCAGCACAAAGACAAATTGCTCTGCACCTATATAAAAGGATAAAGCTGAGTTAAAAAGTTCCAAAAGTTAAAGTTCTAAATTGGAGTAAGGCTAATTTTGACGATATTAGGCAAATAAATATGTACTTTATTGAAGATGATGTTTCAGCCAGTATTTTGCATATCACTCATCGATGTGAGTTCCAGGATGGACAACTCACTAATATGAGTGAATATTTTGACAGTAAAGTCATTGTCCTCAGCACAGGCGAACTTCTACAATCCAGTCAGGAGAAAATTGTGTATTGAACTAAAAAGAGTTGGTGGTGGAACTTGATCTTGAGGAAACCAATTGATTATTTCAAAAATTTATCAGGAGAGGCTATTCGCAGGTAAAGCGATGGTCGGAAAGTGGGAGATCTCCAAAAATGAGGTAGCGAGAGTCCAGAGGCACTATAGCCCAGTTAGTGTGAAAAGCAAGGCTGGTAGGTATAGGGAATGCTGAATGACTAGAGAAATTGAGGCTCTGGGAAAGAAAAAGAAGGCAGTATATGGTAGGTATAGACAACTGGGATCAAGCAAATCCCTCAAGGACTTTTACACTTAATAGTATGGGCCTGGGGAGTTGCTGAGAAAAGAGACCTTGCGGTTCTCAGTGGACTCGCAGGTAGACAAGCTACTGAAGACGACATTTGGTATGCTTGCCTTTATTGGTCGGTACATTGAATACAAGAATTGGGATGTCATGTTGTGGCAGTACAGGATACAGTGGAACTTCAATTATCCGAATATCAATTATCGGAATAATTGGGAGTGGAGGCGGACTGGG
>NC_057746.1:27608134-27670031 GCF_004010195.1 Chiloscyllium plagiosum | reverse complement strand
TGCGTGTTGGGGGCGCAGACAGGGTTGGAGGCAGGCGGGGTACCAGGGGCTCGCGTACGGTGTGCTGCTGTCTAGCATCCTGAACAGGGAGCAGACTTCACAGAAAATTCCAAGTCACAGAGGAAAACAATTAACCAAATAATCAATTATCCGAATGAAATAGTGCCCGCCCACCTCATTTGGATAATCGAGGTTCCTCTAGATTGGTTAGGCCAATTTTGACATACTGCATTCAATTCTGGTCTCCCCTGAAAGATGGCATAAAAGATTTACAAGGATGTTGCCAGAGTTGGAGGGTTTCAGCTACAAATCATGAACAGCATTGACATTGAAAATAGCCAAGATCTTTTTCCCCAAGGTAAGGAAATCCAGAACTACTGGGCATAGGTTTAAGGTGAGAGAAGAAAGATTTAAAGGGAACCTAATGGGCAACTTTTTCATGCAGGTGTGTTGTTTCGATGTTGCCAGAGGAAGTAGTGGAGGCTGGTATAATTACAACATTTAAAAGACATCTGGATGGATAGATGAATAGGAAGGGTTGACAAGGATATGGGCCAAGTGCTGGCAAATGGGACTAGATTAATTTAGGATATCTGATCAGCATGAACGAGGTGGACCGAAAGGTTTGTTTCTGTGCTATGCAACTCTATGGTGCTACAGCTGCAACACGGTTTCATCCTTAGACGTGATTTGGAGGTGCTGGTGTTTGACTGGGGAGTACAAAATTAAAAATCACACAACACCAGATGATAGTCCAACAGGTTTATTTGGAAGCACTAGCTTTCGGAGCACTGCTCCTTCATTAGGTGATTGTGGAGTATAAGATCGTACGAGACAGAATTTATAGCAAAAGTTTACAGTGCGATGCAACTCAAATGCTACCTGAAAAAGACTTGGATTGTTTGTTAAGTCTCTCTTTTTTTAGAATGACAATGTTGGTTTCAATTCTTTCATACATAAATCCCAGAACATGTTTTAAAATTACATTCTCAAGTGAACTCTAACAATAATGCTATGTCAGCTCAGATAACACATTAAATGTGTACGGTTAAAGTCTGTCTGTCTGCTCAGACTGATTCTGAGATCAGATTAGATTCCTTACAGTATGGAAAGAGGCCCTTTGGCCCAACAAGTCCACACCGACTCTCTGAGAGTATCTCACCCAGACCCATTCCCCTACATTTACTCCTGACTATGGGCAATTTAGCATGGACAATTCACCTAACCTGCACATCTTTGGGAGCAAACCGGAGCACCCGGAGGAAACCCACACAGACACAGGGAGAATGTGCAAACTCCACCCGAGGTGGGAATCAAACTTGGGCCCCTGGCACTGAGGCAGCAGTGCTAACCAATGAGCCCCCGTGCCACCCCTGTATTCTATATCTAAAAAAGGGATTTACAGAATCTTAAATGGATTCATGCAGTTTTTGAACAAAATAAAATGTAATTCTGAAAGTACAAATTCACCCCACAAATTTATATGCATGTGCGTGCATGGTGGGCTGTAAGTGTCTGTGAGAGTGTGTGTGCATGCATGTGTATGTGTGCGTGAGTGTAAAGGGGTATACGTCTGTGAGAGATACGTATGTGGGTGTGAATGTGGAGGGCTGTGCATGTGTGCGCGAGGGTGTGTGTGGTGTGTGTGGTGTGTGTGGGTGGGTCACCTGTAGTGTGACATGAACCCAAGGTCCCGGTTGAGGCCAGCTCCACGGGTACCGAACTTGGCTATCAGCCTCTGCTCAACCAATTTGCATTGTTGCCTGTCCCGAAGTCTGCCTTGGAGGATGGTCACCTGAAGGTCTGAGGCCAAATGTCCCGGACCCCTGAAGTTTTCCCCGACTCAGAGGGAACACTCCTGTCTGGTAATAGTTGTGCGGTGTCCATTCATCTGTTGCCGTAGCCTCTGCTCGGTCTCGCCAATATACAATGCTTCAGGGAATTCTTGCCTGCAGTGTATGAAACACACAACGTTGGCCGAGTCACATGAGTACCTGCCACGTGGAATGGTGATATCCATGTCAACACTCTGACACATGTTGCAGTGTCTGCCGAAACAGGGTTGTATGGTGTTGTCCTGAAGGCCGAGCTGACATGGCACCTCCTATCGTTAAAGTTCACTTGAGAATATAACTTTAAAAAAGTTCTGGGATTTACATTTGAAAGAACTGAAACTAACATGGCCATTCTAAAAGATGAGAGACTTAACAAACACTCCAGGTCTTTTTAAATATATCATTTTAGTTGAATCACACTGTAAATGTTTGTTCTACTTTCTACGATCTTATACTGCATAAACACCTGATGAAGGAGCAGTGGTCCGAAAGCTAGTGCTTCCAAATCTACCTGCTGGACTATAACCTGGTGATGTGTGATTTTTAACTTTATACATCCTTAACTAAGTATCAAACTTAAAAAGAAGGCAAAACCACTTAGCGTCCTAGAGCTTGAGATTGACAAGAAATTCCCCAACTGACGCAGTTAAAATTACAAACTCAAAACAGAAACTGCTGGAAAAGCTCAGCAGGTCTGGCAATACCCGTTAAGAGAAATCAGAGTCAAAATTTCGGGTCCAGTGACCCTTCCTCAGAACCAGAATTAACAGCACGTACCAAGGTCCCCAAAAGGATGTATTTAAGCTATTACTTTAGAAACTCCTAACATCAAATAAAAACAATTAGGACATGTTGCATACCTTTACATCCACATTTTTTGCAAACTGTGTTTAGAACGGCTTCAAGTTTTATTTTCTGCCCTGTAAAATCTTTGAACTTGCGCTTCCTTCTTTCATCCTGGCTACAAACAAAAATCCCATAAAAGGTAGAATTAATCCCCTGTGGACAATAATATCATGCCCATTTATCCTCCATTTTCTCTTCTACGCATCCTCTAGTTATAAGAGCGAAGCTCCATTTTTGCATGTCATACACCATCATAAATCTGAAACTTTATTCATCTCTTTCTGTTAAGCAAATTATTCATTTGGAACACAAAGTTAAAACAGAAAACACATGCTGAGAAGGATCTCAGGTTTTGATAAATGGTCAAAAAATTCCAAGCTTTGGGAAGCTGAGCAACAGATCATTGTGCACGGATTCAGTTTTTCACAATTATCATACTACTTTGTGGATCATTGGAATCTTTTCTGGGTAGAAGCGACCTGTACAAGAAGGATGGATTGCACCTGAATTGAAAGGGGACTAATCTACTGGCAGGGAGATTTGCTAGAGCTGTTCAGGAGGATTTAAATTAGTAAGGTGGGGAGGTGGGGGTGGGGGCTGGGAAATAGTGAGGAAAAAGATCAATCTAAGACTGGCATAGTTGGGAAAGGCAGCAAGTCAAACAGTCAGGGCAGGCAGGAACAAAGCAGACAACAAGGTAGGACTGATAAATTAAATTGCATTTATTTCAATGCAAGAGGATTAACAAGGAAGGCACATGAACTCAGGAACTGGGATATCATAGCAATTACAGAAACATGCCTCAGGGATGGAGAGGACTGGCAACTTAATGTTCCAGGAAACAAATGCTATAGGAAGGATAGAAAGGGGGGACAAGAGAGGGGTAGGAGTGACATTTTTGATAAGGGATAGCATTACTGCTGTACTTGGGGAGGATATTCTGGGAATAATTCCAAGAAAGTCATTGGGGTGGAACTGAGAAATATGAAAGGGATGATCACCTTATTGGGATTGTATTATAGACCTTCTAAAAGCCAGTGGGAAATTGAGAAACACATTTGTAAGGAGATTTCCGTTATCTGTATGAAAAATAGGATGGTTATGGTAGGAGATTTAAACTTTCCAAACATAGACTGGGACTGCCATAGTGTTAGGGGTTTAAATTTGTTAAGTGTGCACAAGAAAGCGCGTACTAGAGAGCAATTTGTTAAAGTACGGACAAGAAAATTTTCTGGTTAAGTATGTGGATGTACCGACTAGAGAGGGTGCAAAACTTGAACTTCTGTTGGTAAATAAGGCAGGGCAGATGACTGAGGTGTCAGTGGGGGAGCACTTTGGGGCCAGCAACCATAATTTTATTAGTCTTAAAATACTGATGGAAAAAGAATAGACCAGATCTAAAAGTTGTAGTTCTAGGTGGTAGGTGTAGGGAATGCTGGATGACGAGAGAAATTGAGGTTTTGGCTAAGGAAAAGAAGGAAGCATATATCAGGTATAAACAGGAAGGATCGAGTGAATCCTTATAAGACTGTAAAGGGAGTAGGAGTATACTTAAGAGGGAAATCAGGAGGACAAAAAGGAGACATGAGACAGCTTTAGCAAATAAATATATTAAGGACAAAAGGGTAACTAGGGCAAGAATAGGGCCCCTCAAAGATCAGCAAGGCAGTCTGTGTGTGGAGCCACAGGAGATGGGGAAGATACTAAATGAGTATTTTGCATCAGTGTTTACTGTGGAGAAGGACTTAGATGATACAGAATGTGGGCAAACAGATGGTGACATCTGGAAAAATGTCCATATTAGAGGAGGTGGTGCTGGATGGCTTGAAATGCATAAAAATGGATAAATCCCAGGACCCAATCAAGTGCACCCTAGAATTCTGTGGGAAGCTAGAGAAGTGATTGCTGGGTCCCTTGAACAAATATTTGTATCATTGATAGTCACAGGTGAGGTGCCGGAAGACTGAAGGTTGGTTAATGTGGTGCCACTATTTAAGAAAGGTGGCAAGGAAAAGTAGGGAACTATAGGCTGGTGACCCTGACATCACTGGTGGGAAGTTGTTGGAGGGAATCATGACGGACAGGATTTACATGTATTTGGAAAGGCAAGGACTGATTAGAGATAGTCAGCATGGCTTTGTGCCCGAGAAATCATGTCTCATAACTTGATTGAGGTGTTTGAGGAAGTAACAAAGAGGATTGATGAGGGCAGAGCAGTTGATGTGATCTATATGGATTTCAGTAAGGTGTTCAACAAGGTTCCTCATGGGAGACTGGTTAGCAAAGTTAGATCTCATGAAATACAGGGAGAAGCACCTATTTGGATACAAAACTGGCTCGAAGGTAGAAGACAGAGGGTGGTGGTGGAGAGTTGCTTTTCAGACTGGAGGCCTGCTGTGACCAGTGGAGTGCCACAAGGATCGGTGCTGGGCCCTCTACTTTTCGTCATTTATATAAATCATTTGGATGTGAACATAGGAGGCATATGTAGTAAGTTTGCAGATTACACCAAAATTGGAGATGTAGTGGACAGTGAAGATTACCTCAGAGTACAATGGGATCTTGATCAGATGGGCCAATGGGCTGAGGAGTGGCAGATGGAGTTTAATTTAGGTAAATGTGAGGTGCTGCATTTTGGAAAAGCAAATCAGAGCAGGACTTACGCACATTATAGGAAGGTCTTGGGGAGTATTTCTGAACAAAGAGACCTTGCAGTTCAGGTTCATTGTTCCTTGAAATTAGAGTCACAGGTAGATAGGATAGTGAAGAAGGCTTTTGGTTTGCTTTCCTTTCTTCGTCAGAGTATTGAGTACAAGAATTGGGAGATCATGTTTTGGCTGTACACTACATTGGTTAGGCTACTTTTGGAATATTGCGTGCAATTCTGGTCTCCTTCCCATCAGAAGGATTGTTATGAAACTGGAAAGGATTCAGAAAAAATTTACAAGGATTTTATTTAGATTAGATTAGATTACTTACAGTGTGGAAACAGGCCCTTTAGCCCAACAAGTCCACACTGACCCGCCGAAGCACAACCCACCCAGACCCATTCCCCTACATTTACCCCTTCACCTAACACTATGGCAATTTAGCATGGCCAATTCACCTGACCTGCACATTTTTGGACTGTGGGAAGAAACTGGAGCACCCGGAGAAAACCCACGCAGACATGGGGAGAATGTGCAAACTCCACACAGACAGTCGCCTGAGGCTTGAATTGAACCTGGGTCTCTGGTGCTGTGAGGCAGCAGTGCTAACCACTGTGCTACCGTGTTGCCAGGGTTGGAGGATTTGAGCTATAAGGAGAGGCTGAATAGGCTGGGGATGTTTTCCCTGGAGCATGAGAGGCTGAGGGGTGACCTTATACAGTTTTATAAAACCACGAGGGGCATGGATAGGATAAATGGACAATATCTTTTCCCTGGGATGAGGGAGTCCAGAACTAGAGTGCATAGGTTTAGGGTGAGAGGGGAAAGCTATAAAAGGGAGCCAAGAGGTAACTTTTTCACACAGAGGGTAGTGTGTGTATGGAATGAGCTGCCAGAGGAAATGGTGGAGGTTGGCACAATGACAACATTTAAAAGGCATCTGGATGGGTATATGAATAGGAAGGGTTTAATGGGATATGGGCCAAGTGCTGGCCAATTGGACAAGATTAGGTAAGGATATCTGGTCGGCATGAACAAGTTGGACCGAATGGTCTGTTTCTGTACTGTACATCTCTATGACTCTATGTTACAAGAAAACAAGCCAAAGCCTTGATCAAAAACACATACTCAAGAATAACGTTATTTGGATCGAGGTCCTTCCCAGATCCCTGATTAACAGCCTTCATTGAAAGAGAAAGCTTGACTTTGCCATCCTTTACCTTAAAACAAAAGCTTAGTTTTAATTGTCGTCATATATCATACACAAGAGCTTCATCCCAAAAAGAAAACCTGCCGCCGTGTACATATAAAGAGCAGGGACTCTGTAATGTAAAGAAGGATAGATTTAAAGATGACTGCCCACCGCAGCCTTTCCATGTCCACATGGATACTGACAAACCTGTTCCATTTGCAACTGTTCTCTGTTCTAATGAGAGGTCACCAAGCTGAAAAATTAACTTGGTTTTCTTTCCTGACAAACCTTCCAGACCTGCTGTGTATTTCCATAATTTCGTTGGGATAAATAACAAAAGGGAAACTCTATGATGGGCTGGAAGGCAGGTGAATTTAAATGACAAAAGGGATGATGGCGCAAAGTAAAAAGAGATGGTAATCAGATGGTTATAAAACGATTGGTTTAAAAGGATGCAACACCTTGACAAACAGTTGCCACTAATTAAACAAAATGTGAGGGTGGTAGAGTTACTGATCGGAATTAATTTTTCTCATTTTGTCATTTAATTTCTCCTACTTTACCCTACCATTCCTTACATTTTGATCCTTCTTCCTCTCTTGCTGCTTTGTTGTGAGGAATGATTGCCAAACTTCTCTCAGATAGCAGCTGACCTGGTAACCTCAGCATTTTCAATTTCATTAAAAGTGCTTGAACTGAAAAAGTCTTACAAGCACCGTGACAAAATTGTTCATCCATTTATAATCAACATCTACTAAATTCTGCTGCACTTTGGAAACTCAGCAATTTATTCCATAGACCAGCAGAGGAAAGAAACTGGAAAAATGATCTCAAGATTGCATGCAGCTTCAAAAGTGTCCAGGGTTAGCACCTGTACCTCTTTCCCGATTACTTTAACCCAGACCTTTTCTCCAACATCAACAATCTCAGAGGGATTATCCACACGGCTTGCTGACATGTGCGACTTGTGGACCAGACCTGAAAAATAATACAAGCATTCCGTCAATTAATCCTAGCCACAGTGTCCCCACAACCTTGGGTACTGGGCACATCACTCAGTAACTTTCACTGTTATGGCAGAGCTCCCTAATCTGTTGAGATTTCTTACATATACCACTGAGACTGCTACTTTGCTTTAAAAGAGTGAGCTTTGAAAAATTCACAACTGGCATCAAATATTGAATGAGGCAACTTCTAAAACAGGGAATATCAAATTTTGCAAGAGTCACAATGATGTCATATGTTTAGCGTTATTCAGTGATTAGAAAGTGAAGTTTACAAATGTCATCTAAGTATAAAACAATAAAATATACATATTGTGCACCAAATTGTAGCAACACTTTACCTTGTCGCTTGCAACCCGGAATTTTAATAAATGCTCCATATTCTGTTACAGATGCAACCTGAAAAATTAATTTGAGTTGAATTTTTTTTGCCACCAGTCAGAACTGAAAGAGAGTTATGGACAGTGCACATAAGAATGTGTGTATACATCGAAAGATATACCTCGCCTTGTAATATCATGTACAGTTCAGGCAAGTCTTCCATCTTTATACAACCTACAGTATATTAAGAAAAGAGTAGAACCCTTGAAAGATGCTTGAGATGACGACCATATTCCAGATAAACATTTATTTCAAACTGTCTTCTATCAGGAAGATCTGGATTAAAGAAACAAAAATATACAGGTTTTGAAAACATACACTCATGCATCTGGTGCAATTCTGACAAAGTTGCATTTCCCGATCACCCGCAAGTGATGTTGGGTCTTAGTGAATTGCTGTAAATCATGAAATTTCATTCACCTGCAATTCCTTCAGCAACAATTAATTATCCCAAACCAGAAATACTATGTTCAGCAAAGTTCTATGGACAAATTACTTGTTACATTATATCAGCTTATTTGCTCTTGGCTGGCTTCATTAGAAAAAAAGTGCTGGAGAGAATAGAGATGTCAATATCTCCCGGTGTAGCTTTTATAAAGCTTCCATTCATGAAAAACTGTGCAAGTACCAGCCAGCCTTCTGACTGAAACAAAAGATGTTGCATTTCAAAATTCACATCACTTATCCTTGAAACATAGAATCTATACAGCGTGAAACAAGCCATTCAGCCCAACTAGTCCATACCAACCCTCCGAAGATTAACACACCCAGACCCATTCCCCTACCCTATTACTCTACATGTACCCCTGACTAATGCACCTAACCTCCACAACTCTGAACACTATGGGCAATTTAGCATGGCCAATTTACCTAACCTGCACATCTTTGGATTACGGGAGGCAGCCGGAGCACCCGGAGGAAACCCAGCAGACATAGGGAGAATGTGCAAAATTAAAGGGTACATATAAAAAGTAAATTCAGACTATCACTATCTGAAGAGTTATTGGAGCCTACTGCAACGGCTGAATCACTAGTTATAGTGCTCTACAATCTGAATCAATGTTATTAACTAGCATGCAACTGCTTACCTAACACTTTTCAGGCTGTTTGTTTGTCATTGTGAGTTGCCTCTGAGCCAACCCATCTCAGCACTTTTCTCCTCATATATCTATGGTTGCAGGTACATTACTACAGGTATCCTAATAAGCAACAAGTTTTATTAACACTTGCTCTGATGTCATGGTCAGCAATGGCACTCACTACTAACTCCGAAGAAAGCTCTCCACAAAGATCAAGATATCTCAATGGCGTGAGTTATCCTTTCCTAATCAATGTTGGAACCCGATGCCTCGGCATGCAGAAGCACTGATGTTCGTAAGTCGACCTGAAAGCAGATAAACCTCTGATCACAATTAAATTTTCACACACAATAAACCAGAAAATAAAAGCGCATGTCATGTCATTCACAGTGTCTCTGAATACTCATATAAGAAAATGAAGTATTGTAAATGGATTCAGGTCAATGTTAAATCAGAGGCAATGCTTTCATGAAATATATACTTTTTTCAAAAAAAATATTAATATGGAAAGATCTAATATTCTACAAACATAAAAGAAAGCTTTCAAGTGCTTTTGAGGTTTAGAAGCAGTGTCCCTACTTATGGGCCAGAAGGTTTAAGTTTATCCAACCTTCTATAGGAGTGTGTTCACAACATACCTGATGACACTTTTAAAAAATATACAAGTAAGTTTTTTATGGTCAAGGAAGTGCTTAGCAGGAGCTGTGAAGTTAGCACAACATTATAAATGCATTTACATTGCACTGCATAGAATATGAATCTTTCAAAGGGTTTCCATTTCACAGAAGGGAGAAAGGCAGCCAGTGCTAGAGTGCAAATTCACAATAACGCACAGAATTTTCCATTGATTGCACTCTGGGGAGTGATTCCAGCACTGTATGCCGTAGGGAACTGAATAATTACAGTCATGATTTGGAGATGCCAGTGTTGGACTGGGGTAGTACAAAGTTAAAAATCACACAACACCAGGTTATAATCGAGAGTGTGGTGCTGGAAAAGCACAGCAGGTCAGCAGCATCCAAGGAGCAGGAAAATCGACATTTCAGGCAAAAGCCCTTCATCAGTGGAGCAGCGTTCTAAAAGCTAGTACTTCCAAATAAACCTGTTGGACTATAACCTGGTTTTGTGTGATTTTTAACTGAATAATTACAGGACTTTTGTGTTACTCTGCACCAATATGGACATACTGTTAGATTCAGTGCAGTAATGAGCACAAACACAGACAGTTTCTCCACTGTTACCAATTCAAACTCTGGGCAACAAATGAGCAACAAAAGACGTTCAAGATCACATAGCTCACACATCCAAATCCTAAGGCAAGTGAAGGGAAGAAACCGATTTAATCAAACCTAACCTAAGCAAGCCAAGGTGGTACTGTAATCTGACACAGAAACATAATTTCACAAAGTCTCCCTCTGTTTTGTCTCCCCAGGTTCTGCCAGACCTGTTGATTTTATTTCAGGCCTCCAGCATCTGCAGTCTTTTACTTTACTGTATTGTAATTTCACAGGGATTCCTTTGGGACTCCTGATGCACATTCTGCAGTATAACTGGAATCCAGCAGTTGTACATAAAGCTTTCCAGCTACCAGTCACTACAAGGTGACCTCAAACTAAATTGCCAGGTTAAATGTCTGGCCAGTTAATCAGAACATCACAGACAACACACACAGATAAAGACAGAAACAAAAATAAGTTGCAATATCATCCACAAACCAAGGGCCTGGTCAACCTGGAACCTTCACAAGCTTGAATCGATGGGGCGGGGCCTCACGCGATGTGACTTGCACCCGCCGTTTGATTGGCGTCGCGGTTCTCCAATCAGCTCCGGAGCGTATGATACGTCTCCGCCCATCCCGTCTCGATCGATGTCGAGACCGACCAATTGGCGCCGGCTCCTTCCTGTTCCAGTGAACCAATGAGGAGCCTCGTTGTTGGGAGGCAGCGGCATGGGGACGAGTCTTGCAGCGGGAGGTACCGGGCGGCGAGTACGGGAAGGTCATTCAATGGAGGCCGCGATGTCTGTTTAATGGCTTCTGACTGTTGGACGGCAAAGCAGTCAAATGATTGCACTTCGTCATCCGTTTGTCAATCTAGAACCAGGTGCATAAATTAATAAATGAGCGACTCGCTAACACCCAGAGGCATAATTAAAAATCACACAACGCCAGGTTATAGTCCAACAGGTTTATTTGGAAGCACTAGCTTTCATAGCGCTGCTTCTTCATCAGGTAACTCCACATCATGGCAACACAGAGGCATGTACAGCGGCAGCAACAACAACAACATACTTGGCATCATCGAAGTAAACAGCCCCTTCAGTCCAACTCGACCGGATATCCTAACCTAATCATTTGGTCCACATCCCTCTAAAGCCTCCCTACTCATATACCCATCCAGATGCCTTTTAAATGTTGTAATTGTACCAGCCTCCACCACTTCCTCTGGCAGCTCATTCCATACACGCCCCACCTTCTGTGTGAAAAAGTTGTCCCTCATGTTCCTTTTTAAATCTTTTCCCTCACACCTTAAACCTATTCCCTCTATTTTTGTACACTCTTACCCTGGGAAGAAGACCTTGGCTGCTCACCCTATCCACCTCTCCCTCTTGATTTTATAAATCTCTATAATATCACCCCATAAACTCTGATGCTCCAGGGAAAATGACCCCAGCCTGTTCAGCCTGTCGCTTGTAAGTCTTTTATGCACACTTTCAAGTTTAACAACATCTTTCGCATAGTGGGGAGAGCAGACTTGAATGTAGTATTCAAAAAGCAGAAGTCCATTGGTTGTAAACTTACAGAGTGAGGGAGATCAATGTTCTTGGATATTGAAACTTAGCAGGGCATTGCACAGTTTAGGTGGCAGTTAATACAATAGAATAGATTTTGAGCAAGGAATGCATGGGAATAGATCTAAAGTAAGGTCAGTAATAGGGTGACAGGCAGGAAAGACTAAATGACCAGAAATGACACCATTCCTGATGAAGGGCTTTTGCCTGAAACATCAATTTTCCTGCTCCTCAGATGCTACCTGACCTGCTATGCTTTTCCAGCACCACTCTAACCATGACCAGAAATGTTGTTCCACCGCAGCCAAAGGGAAGTGGAGGTGGGAGAAAGAAACAAAAGATGTCACATAGATGAGTTAACTGCAGGAAAGGTAAGAGAGGTAGGCAGCTAGTGCAGGAGCCTTCTGTGGCTATATACATTTCAAACAAGTATGCTGTTTTGGAAAATGTAGGGTGTGATGGATTCTCAGGGGAGTGTAGCACAAACAGCTAATTGAGACTGGCTCTAATGCAATGAGGGTTATGTCGGGTTCCAAGAGATCAATTGTGTTAGGGGACCAGCTAGTGCAGGAGCCTTCTGTGGCTATATACATTTCAAACAAGTATGCTGTTTTGGAAAATGTAGGGAGTGATGGATTCTCAGGGGAATGTAGCACAAACAGCTAATTGAGACTGGCTCTAATGCAATGAGGGTTATTAGATTAGATTACTTTACAGTGTGGAAATAGACCCTTCGGCCCAACAAGTCCACACCGACCCGCCGAAGCGCAACCCACCCATACCCCTACATTTACCCCTTACCTAACACTACGGACAGTTTAACATGGCCAATTCACCTGACCTGCACATCTTTGGACTGTGGGAGGAAACCGGAGCACCCGGAGGAAACCCACGCAGACACGGGGAGAATGTGCAAACTCCACACAGTCAGTCGCCTGAGGCGGGAATTGAACCCGGGTCTCTGGCGCTGCGAGGCAGCAGTGCTAACCACTGTGCCACCGTGCCGCCCACCAAGAGATCAATTGTGTTAGGGGACTCTCTTGTCCAAGGTACAGACAGACGTTTCTGTGGCCAGCAGCAAAAAATCAGAATGGTGTATTGCTTCCCTGATGCCAGGATCAAGAATGTCTCTGAGAGGGTGCAAAATGTTCTCAAGGTGGCAAAGGGCCAGCATGAGGTCCACATAGGAACCAATGACATAGGAAGGGAAAAGGTTGAGATTCTGAAGGAATATTACAGACAGTTAGGCAGAAATTTAAAAAGGAGGTCTTCGAGAGTAGTAATATATGGATTACTCCCAGTGCTACAAGCTAGTGAGGGAGGAATAGGAGGATAGAGCAGATGGATGCACGGCAGAGGAGCTGGTGCATGGGAGAAGGATTCACATTTTTGGACCATTGGATCTCTTTTGGGGTAGAAGTGACCTGTACAAGAAGGACGGATTGCATCTAAATTGGAAGGGGACTAATATAGTGGCAGGGAGATTTGCTAGAGCTGCTTGGGAGGATTTAAACTAGTAAGATTGTGGGGGGGGGGTAACCCAGGGAGATAGTGAGGAAAGAGATCAATCTGAGACTGGTACAGTTGAGAACAGAAGTGAGTCAAACGGTCAGGGCAGCTGGGACAAGGTAGGACTAATAAAGTGTATTTACTTCAATGCAAGGGGCCTAACAGGGAAGGCAGATGAACTCAGGGCATGGTTAGGAACATGGGACTGGGATATCATAGCAATTACAGAAACATGGCTCAAAGATGGGCAGGACTGGCAGCTTAATATTCCAGGATACAAATGCTATGGGAAGGATCGAAAGGGAGGCAAGAGAGTTGGGGGAGTGGCATTTTTGATAAGGGATAGCATTACAGCTGTGCTGGGGGAGGATATTCCCAGAAATACATCCAGGGAAGTTATTTGGGTGGAACTGAGAAATAAGAAATGGATGATCACCTTATTGGGATTGTATTATAGACCCCCTAATAGTCAGAGGGAAATTCAGAAACAAACTTATAAGGAGATCTCAGCTATCTGTGCGAATAATTAGGGTTGTTATGGTAGGGGATTTTAACTTTCCAAACATAAACTGGGACTGCCATAGTGTTAAAGGTTTAGATGGAGAGGAATTTCTTAAGTGTGTACAAGAAAATTTTTTGATTCAGTATGTGAATGTACCGACTGGAGAAGGTGCAAAACTTGATATACTCTTGGGAAATAAGGCAGGGCAGGTGACTGAGGTGTCAGTGGAGGAGCACTTTGGGGCCAGCGACCATAATTCTATTAGATTTAAATAGTAATGGAAAAGGATAGACCAGATCTAAAAGTTAAAGTTCTAAATTGCGGAAAGACCAATTTTGATGGTATTAGGCAAGAACTCTCAAAAGCTGATTGGGGGCAGATGTTCACAGGTAAAAGGGACGGCTGGAAAATGGGAAGCTTTCAGAAATGTGATAACGAAAATCCAGAGAATGTATATTCCTGTTAGAGTGAAAGGAAAGGCTGGTAGGTATAGGGAATGCTGGATGACTAAAGAAATTGAGGGTTTGGTTAAGAAAAAGAAGAAAGACAGGATAGATAGAGTGAATCCTTCAAAGAGAAAAAGGCGGTAGGAGTATACTTAAGAGGGAAATCAGGAGGGCAAAATGGGGACATGAGATAGCTTTGGAAAATAGAGTTAAGGAGATTCCAAAGGGATTTTACAAATACATTATGGACAAAAGGATAACTAGGGAGAGAAAAGGGCTTCTCAAAGATCAGCAAGGCGGCCTTTGTGTGGAGCCGTAGAAAATGGGGAAGATAGTAAACGAGTATTTTGCATCAGTGTTTATTGTGGAAAAGGATAAGGATAATATAGAAAGTAGCAAAATAGATGGTGACACTTTGCAAAATGTCCATTTTACAGAAGAGGAAGTGCTGGATATCTTGAAACGCATAAAGGTGGAAAAACCCCCAGGACCTGATCAGGTGTACCCGAGAACTCTGTGGGAAGCTAGAGGAGTGATTGCTGAGCCTCTTGCTGAGATATTTGTATCATCGATAGTCAAAGGTGAGATGGCGGAAGACTGCAGGTTGGCTAACGTGCTGCCACTGTTAAGAAGGGTGGTAAGGACAAGCCAGGAAACTATAGACCAGTGAGCCTGACGTCGGTGGTGGGCAAATTGTTGGAGGGAATCCTGACAGACAGGATGTACATGTATTTGGAAAGGCAAGGACTGATTAGGGGATAGTCAACATGGCTTTGTGTGTGGGAAATCGTGTCTCACAAACTTGACTGAGTTTTTTGAAGAAGTAACAAAAAGGATTGATGAGGGCAGAGTGGTAGATGTGATCTATATAGACTTCAGTAAGGCGTTTGACAAGGTTCCCCATGGGAGACTGGTTAGCAAGGTTCCATCTCACTGAATAAATGGAGAACTAGCCATTTGGCTCAAAGGTAGAAGACTGGAGGCCTGTGACCTGTGGAGTGCCACAAGGATTGGTGCTGGGTCCTCTACTTTTTGTCATTTACATAAATGATTTGGATGCGAGCATAAGAGGTGCAGTTAGTAAATTTGCAGATGACATCAAAATTGGAGGTGTAGTGGACAGCGAAGAAGGTTACCTCAGTTTACAACAGGATCTTGATCAAATGGGCCAATGGGCCAAGAAGTGGCAGATGGAGTTTAATTCAGATAAATGCGAGGTGCTGCATTTGCATTTTGGGAAAGTAAATCTTAGCAGGACTTCTACACTTAATGGTAAGGTCCTAGAGAGTGTTGGTGAACAAAGAGACCTTGGAGTGCAGGTTCACAGCTGCTTGAAAGTGGAGTCGCAGGTAGATAGGATAGTGAAGAAGGTGCTTGGTGTGCTTTCTTTTATTGTTCTGAATGTTGAGTACAGAAGTTGGGAGGTCATGTTGTGGCTGTACACTACCTCGGTTAGGCCACTGTTGGAATATTGCGTGCAATTCTGGTCTCCTTCCTATCGGAAAGATGTTGTGAAACTTGAAAGGGCTCAGAAAAGATTTACAAGGATGTTGCCAGGGTTGGAGGATTTGAGCTATGCAGAGAGGCTGAACAGGCCGGGGCTGTTTTCCCTGGAGCGTCAGAGGCCGAGAGGTGACATTATAGAGGTTTTCAAAATTATGAGGGGCATGGATAGGATAAATAGACAAAGCCTTTTCCCTGGGGTGGGGGAGTCCAGAACTAGAGGGCATAGGTTTTGGATGAGAGGGAAAAGATATAAAAGGGACCTAAGGGGCACCTTTTTCATGCAGAGGGTGGTAAGTGTATGGAATTAGCTGCCAGATGAAGTGTTGGAGGCTGATATAATTGCAACTTTTAGAAGGCATTTGGACGGGTATCTGAATAGGAAAGGTTTGGAGGGATATGGGCTGGGTGTTGGCAGGTGGGACTAGATTGAGTTGGGATATCTGGTTGGCATGGACGGGTTGGACTGAAGGGTCTGTTTCCATTCTGTACATCTCTATTACTCTATGTGCCTCGATCAGGTGAGCTGCCTGAAAGAAACACACCCTGATGGATTATGGATAAGAGGATTGAGTTGGCTGTGGTGTTTTAATGGCTAAAAGCCCTGTTGAGAGTCACACGGAGGCATTCACCTAGGCAAGCTTTGGAAAGTGAAACCAGCAACTTTATAGTGGTCTCAATGTTTGTGGATTGCACTCTCAACAAGTCACTAGGTCATAAGTTCAAGTCTCTCACATATGAGAATCTAGTCACAAAACGCACTTCCTCTACTGTACTGACAGTATACTGACTGTCAGCATCATTATACCTTCCTTATCTGAAACTGAGG
Source organism: Chiloscyllium plagiosum (assembly GCF_004010195.1). Lineage (NCBI taxonomy): Eukaryota > Metazoa > Chordata > Chondrichthyes > Orectolobiformes > Hemiscylliidae > Chiloscyllium > Chiloscyllium plagiosum. The sequence goes on along the minus strand of NC_057746.1, from coordinate 27,653,467 downwards.
TCCTGTTTCAGGCAAGGCATAAAAGGTCACATGGGCTTATGCTATGACTAGAATATAAAACAGTGAATATTATTCAGTCCCAGACCAAAATATAAGAGTGAACTCTTACCCCAAGTATGGAAACAAAAACAGACAGGTTACAAGTACGAGGTAACTCCCAGGTTACAAGTACGTAACAGTTAATAAATAACATGTGGAAAGGAACAGTGGATGCATCAGTTTTGTGACCTTTCATCCCAATTGGTAAAAGTTAAAAATAAAATAGATGTTTCAGCAAGAATTGGGTGGGGAAAAAGACAAAATGATGATGAGAATAAAATGCTTTCAGATAAATTGAATGTTGGGGCATTGAAAGAAACAACAAAATGTGCCAAAAGCAAGAGTGATTATGGTCTGAAATTGTTGAGCTCATATGGAGCCCACAGTCTATAAAATGCCCCATCAAAAGATAACATGCTATTCCTCAAACTTCCATTGAGCCTGACTGGAACAATACAGTAGCCGAGTGTGTGGTGCTAGAAAAGCAAAGCAGGGCAGGCAGCAATATGGAGGATTGAAATGCCAGTGTGAGAGCAAGGACAAGAATTAAAATAACAGACCACTGGAAAACCTGGGTGTTGAATGAAAGTGTGACCATATGTTTGGTCTCCCCAGTGCAGTGTAGATCATATTATCAGCATAAGGCAGGATAGGAGAAAAATTAGAGAAAGGACAATTGGCGACTGTTGGATGGGAGGGAGGCAGCAGCTGGTATCAGTCTTAGTGGTCAAGAGGTTGGTGAGTTCCTCACACTTGCTTTCAGTGACAAAACTGAAGGCAGCAAGCCTTCATAGAAATAACTAATTAGTGTAATGTTTTTAAAAACAAAACAAGTTAACACACTGGGTTCAACACAAACCTTGTTTTAATAATGATTTTATCCAGAATACTACTCCCTTTAATTTGGTTTTTGATTACTAACATCTACAGAAACTGATGCCAATGAGGATGGTCCTACCTTGGATATTACTAACAACAGAATATGTACATACAAACAAAAAACAAGTTTCAGGCATTTGGCCCATCAAGCTGACTCCATTTAATAAGTTCAATACTGATCTGATTGATGCTAACTACAAATCCATATTCCTTTCTATCCCAATACCCTTTCACCTTCCCCCACCCACCCCCCATTTACCAATAATCAACATGTTCCCCAAAAGAATTGGAGGCCTTCTGCTTACACTACCTTTTCGGGAAGTGTTTCAAAGACTCATGACCCTTTGAGAAAGTATCTTGTCTCATCTGTTTTCAGTGGGTGACATCTTTTAAACAGTGACCTCTTGCTCTAGATTAACTGTTAAAGGAAACATCATTTCCACATGAAGCCCGTTGAAACCTCTCTGATCATGTAGATTTCAATCAAGTTACCTCTTACTCCAAGTTCCAGTAGATACCAGCCTATCCAACTTTTCTCCATAAGACAACCCACCCACTTTATAGGTCTTCTCTTATCTGATCTTAAAAATGTGTTGCTGGAAAAGTGCAACAGGTCAGGCAGCATCCAAGGAGCAGGAGAATCGATGTTTCGGGCATAAGCCCTTCTTCAGGAATGAGGAAGGTGTGCCAAGCAGGCTAAGATAAAAGGTAGGGAAGAGGGACTCCTGTACAGGTGCTGCCAGACCTTCTGAGTTTATCCAGCATTTTCCCTTTTTCTTATTTATTGTGGTTGTGTCTTTAGCTCCTAAGGCCATAAACTCTGGAATTCCTGTGATAAAAATCTCTATTTCTGAATCATTCCTCTTCATAAGAAATCCTATTATAATCTACTCTTTGACCAATATTTTGGTCACCACCCATAATATTTCCTTACATGTCTCAACATCAAATGTTTCTGTATGACACCCCTGTGAAATTGTTAAACAAAAGGAAGCATTCAGAGTCACACAGCGCAGAAACAGACCCTTTGATCCAACAGGCCATACCGGCCATAATCCAAAACTAAACTAGTCTCACTTGCCTGCACTTGGCCCATATACCTCTAAACATTTATTCACGAACTTAGTGAATGTCTTTTAAATGTTGTAACTGTACCCGCATCCACCACTTCCTCTGGAAGTCCATGCCACACATGAATCATTCTCTGTGTAAAAACATTGTCCCTCATGTCTTTTTCAAATCCTCTCACCTTAAAAATATGTCCCCAGTCTTGAAATCCCCACCCTGGGAAAAACACCTGCCATTCACCTTATCTATACCCCTCATGATTTTATAACCTCTATTATGTCATTGCTTAACCTCCTACTCTCTAGTGAAAGAACTCCCAGCCTATCCAGCCTCTCCTTATAACTCAAACCCTCTATTCCCTGTAACATCCTGGTAAATCTCTTCTGAACCCACTCCATCTTAATAATAACTTTCGTATAACAGTGTGACCAGAACTGGACACAGTACTCTAGAAGAGTCCTCACCAATGTCCAACTTCAACATGACGTCCCAACTCCTCTCTTCAAAGGTCTAAGCAAGAAGACAAGCGTGGTAAATGTTTTCTTAATCACACTCTCTACGTATGACATAAAATTCAAAGAATTGTGAACTTCAGGATCTCTCTGTTCGCTATTACCCAAGACCCTACTTTTAATTGGATAAGTCCTGCCCTTGTTTGTTTTACCAAAATGCAATACTTCACAATTATCCAAATTAAACTCCATCTGCTATCCCACAGCCCATTCAACCAACTGATCAAGATCTCTTTGTAATCTTAGATAACCTTCTTCATTGTCCACTATATCAGCAATTTTGGTGTCATCCACAAACTTACTATGTCGTAGAGTCATAGAGATGTACAGCATGGAAACTTGTCCAAGTCAACCAGATCCTTTAAATTAATCTAGTCCCATTTGCCAACACTTGGCTATATCCCTCTAAACCCTTCCTATTCATGTACCTAACCATCCAGATGCCTTTTAACTGTTGTAATTGTACCAGCCTCCACCACTTTCTCTGGTAGCTTATTCCATACATGCACTACCTTTTGTGTGGAAAAGTTGCCCTTTAGGTCTCTTTTAAATCTTTCCCCCCTCATCCCTAAACCTATGTGCTCTAGTTCTGGACCCACCCAACACAGGTAAAAGGTCTTGTCTATTTACCCTATCCATATCCCTCTTGATGTCTTCTATATTCTCATCTAAATCATTCATATAACTGACAAACAAAAGTGGACCAAGCACTGATCCCTGTGGAACACTGCTAGTAACAGGCCTCCAGTCCGAAAAGCAACCCTCCTCCATCACTCTTTCTCTCCTGTCATTAAGCTAATTTTATATCTAATTGACAAGCTCATCCTGAATCCCATGTGATCTAATGTACTTATTAGTCCACCATGTGGAACCTTGTCAAAGACTTTACTAAAGCCCAAGTAAACAATGTCTAGCGCTCTGCCCTCTCGATTCTTCTTGGTTACTTCATCAACAAATTCAATCAAGTTTGTGAGCCAGGATTTCCCTCACACGAAACCATGCTGATATCCCTAATCATTCCTTGTCTCTCCATACACATATAAATCCTAACTTTCAGAATTACCTCCAACAATTTACCCACCAAAGTCAGACTCACAGATGTATACTTCTCAGGCTTCTCCTTGCATTTCATCTTAAACAAAGGCATAACATTAATCACTCTCTTGTCATCCGGTACCTCAACCATAGTTATAGATGATAAAAATATTCCTGCAAGGGGCCCCACAATTTCCTCTCTACGTTCCCACTTTTCTTGACTTTGGTTGAAAAAACTACATGAACAGAAGATTATCTTGTTGACTTACGCATATATTAGTGTTCCTTCCTCTAGACTTCCCCAGCCTACCAAACAACATTGTCAACATATGGGCTGCAGTGGTTTAAGAAGAAGGCCCGTTTTCGTCTTCTCAGGAGGTAACTTGGGACTGACAACGTATGTTGCTTTTACCCGTGATGCCTATACCCCATAGGTTGAGTTTGTTTGTTTAAAAAGCTGTATGTGCCAAATGGCTCACAGAGTTAGTTGTTTCCAAATAATGTTATTTGACAACAATCAGAGAGGATCCAAATTAGCAATCAGAAAACTTTGATAATAACCCAGGTAAAAGTGTAAGAGGTTTATATTTTTTGTTTAAGATATACTTGCTTTGGAAGCAGTTCAGAGAAGATTGATCACGTTTTTTGCGGAACATTAGAAACATTACAAACAGGAATCCTGCAGCCCAGGAAATCTTTGGATGGTAAGTGACGTCAGTGCGCAAGTTAACTGTTAAATGACACGCAAGCACAGTCGGATTGACAGGGGTGTTCCCAAAACGTCCAATTTGGAGAGAGGTACGCATGTGTGACCTTGGCTCAAAACAGAACTTTGAGGATCTAATTTCCCCCCGAAGCCGCTGAGAAACTGAGCAATTTCCGATTTTCAACATCCACAGTTTTTGTTTGTTTACACTGAAAAAAATCTTGCAATTGGGCAAGGAGGAACTGGAGCCAGTGGCTGAATGCAGAGGCTTCAGAAATGCCCAGAATCTAAGAAATGTTACAGCATGGAAGGAGAACCATTATTCCTGAACTAGCTCCTTCGATGAATATCATTACATTGTGCTAATCTCCTGCATTTGCCCTCCTTCACACACTATTTTTGTCCAAATCATCATCCAATGCACTCTTGAGTACTACAAATGAACCTGCCATTGCTGCTTTTCCAAGCAGTGCATTCTTCACCCTAAACACTTGCTGAGTGAAAAAGTTTTTTCTCACTTCACGTTTGCTTCTTTTGTAGATCACTTCAAATAGAGAAAAAGACAAGAACACCTTCTTGGTCTTGGTCCTTCTACAGGTGGGAAACGTCTCTCCCTATCTACTCCAATCCAGCCCAGTCATGATTTTGAAACCTCCCTCAGACTGCATCTCAGCTGGATATCGTTGCTGTCACAGAGGTATGGTTCAGCAAGGTACAGGACTATTAGCTCAATGTTCTAGTGTATAGAATCTTCAGATGAGATAGAGAGTGTAAAAGAGAAGGTGGTGTGGCAATATTAATCTTGGAGTCAGTTACTTCAGTCATGAGGGACACCTTACGAAGTTCCTCAAATGAAACCATATAAGTAGAATTAGATCAAAATGGGGCAGTCACTTTGCCGGGGATATATTACAGACTCCCAAATAATCAGAAAGACCAATACTTATGCAAAGTTCAGTGTAAAAATAACAGGATAAGTATATTTGGGGATTTCAAATTCTCCAGTATTAATTGGATTAAACAAAGTGTGATAGGCTTTGAGGGGGTGGAATTATTAAATTTGGTTCAAGACAGCTTTTTAAGCTAGCACATTTGAAAGGGCTACAAGACCTACAAGGTGGTGATGCACCTAGTTTTATGGAACAAAGCCAGGCAAGTGGTAGGTATGGAGGAGGGAAGCATTGCAGTGATCGTGACCAAGATTCTGTACGATTTAATATCGATAAAGTCAAAGATAGACTAGAAATAAAGGGGCTGGATTGGAACGAAGATGAATTTATTAAGATAAGACATGATTTGAGCAAAGTGAGTTGGGAGAAGCTACTTGCAGAGATATCCACATCAGAGCAGAAGGAGACATTTGAAAGGTTGATAGTGAGAGTGCAGGGCCAACCAACTTTTTCCAGTAAAGATAAAGGGTAGAATAAAAGAAGTCCAGAGAACACTGGATGATAATGGATGTACAAAATTCAATAAGGAGAAAAAAGGAAATTATGGTAGATACTGAAGGGTCAGAAATAGTGGATGCCTTAGAGGAGTAAAGATCGTGCAGGGATTTATTTTAAAAAAGTGGAATAGTGAAGAGCAGATATGGAAAAATGCTGGCAGACAACATTAAAACTCCAAAGGCATTTTATAAGTTTATTAGTGGAAAGAGAATAGCCAGAGAATGAATAGGGCCCAATAGGGAACAAGGTGCAATCTGTGTCTGGAACAGGGAGCTGAGGTTTTAAATGAATGCTTTACATCTGTATTCAATGCAAAGAAGGACAATGTAGATATAGAAATTAAGCAGGGGAAATATGAATGAGCATTGACATAGAGGAGGTGTTAGCAGTATTAGTAGGCTTCAAAGCAGATAAATCCCCAGGCCCAGCTGCGATGTACCCCATGCTGCTACGAAAGGCAAGGGAGGTGATTGCAGGGACTCTGACATTAATTTTCAAAAGCTGTATGGCCACAGGAGGAGTGGTAGAGGACAACTGATGTGGTACCATTATTCAAGAAGGGTAAGCCAAGAATGTACAGGCCAGCAAGTCTAACATCTGTGGTCGGGGAACCATTATGAAAAAATCTGAGGGACAGAATTAATCTTCACTTGGAGAAGCAAAGATTAATCACGTATTGTCAGCATGTCTTTGTCAGGCAGAGATCATGTCTAACAAATTTGATTGAATTTTCGGAGCAGGTGATTTAGTGTGTCAATGAAATTAGTGCTGTTACATAGCCTTCAGTAAGGCTTTACACAGAGTCGTGCTTGGAAGACTGGTTGAGAAGTTAAGGATAATTGGGACATGGGAAAAATTGGATCTGAAATTGGCTTAGAAGCAGTAAAACAGATAGTTATAGTCAAAGGGTGTTTTAGTGTATGGAAGCTTGTATCCAGTGGTGTACCACAGGGTTCAGTAATGGATTCCTTGCTGTTTGTTGTGAATATTATTGATCTAGACATGAAAGAACAAGGTGTGATTAGAAAACTCCCAGACAACATTGTAATCGTATAAACTTCAGAACAATAATAACTGTTCACACATTGAAGGAATCAACAAAGATAGACTAAAAGCAGCAATAACTCTGTCTGGAATAAACTATGAAGGGAGAAAGACAAACTCATGTTGGAATTGAAAGCCATTAGCCATGCCTGGGAAAAGGAGTCGAAGCTACATGAACAAAACTATTTTGACACTTGCTTGATAATTGGGTAGGTGGATGGGCAGATGGATGGATGGAGGGATGAATGAATGAATAGATGAATGATTGAATGTTTTATTGTCACATAGAGTCATAGAATCATAGAGATGTGCGGCATGAAAACAGACCCTTTGGTCCAACTCGTCCATGCTAACCAGATATCCTAAATTAATCTAGCCCCATTTGCCAGCACTTAGCCCATATCCCTCTTAACCGTTCCTATCCACATATCCATCCAGACGCCTTTCAAATGTTATAATTGTACCAGCCTCCATCACCTCTTCTGGCAGCTCATTCCATACATGCACCACCCTCTGCATGAAAAGGTACCCCTTAGGTCCCTTTTAATTCTTTTCCCTCTCACCTTAAACCTATGACCTCTAGTTTTGGACTCCCCCACCATGCGGGATGTCTAAGGAGATACAGTGAAAAGTGTTCTGTCACCACAATACAGCACTATTTTGAGGTACTAAAGAAGAAATTTGAAGTAGTTAAATGGAGCTCATCTTCATTGGTTGATGTCCCAAACACACCTCCAGGATTTATGTAAGGTCTCTGGATGGTCCTCTTTCCAAGCCTATCATAGCCAGGAGTAGCCATTCCACCATCACTGCAGCTGATCCCTGGCCACCAATTCCAGGAATCCACATATCAGGCCTAAGAAGCCAGGAGTCCCCAACCCAGTCACCGCCAACACCACTTCAGCCTCCCCCAACATCAGGAAAATGAAGAAAAGAAGAAGGAAAAGAAAAAGATGAAAAGGAAAAATAATAAAAAGAACATGGACGGGCCTACTCTGCTGGTGCCACCATGTTGAATAGCTGGTTCACACTCTCCTAGCTATGCACGCTCTCTCTCCTTTGTGCTGCAAGGCGCATGCTTTCCTCCAAGCTGCAAGTCGCATTCTCCTGTTGTTGCTGCTGCTGCTGCATATGCTCAGAGGGCCGGGCCCACTCTCACCTCATCAAAAATGCCGAAAAAGCTTTTAATGAGGAGAAAATGGGCGGCACGGTGGCACAGTGGTTAGCACTGCTGCCTCACAGCGCCAGAGACCCGGGTTCAATTCCCGCCTCAGGCGACTCTCTGTGTGGAGTTTGCACATTCTCCCCGTGTCTGCGTGGGTTTCCTCCGGGTGCTCCGGTTTCCTCCCACAATTCAAAAATGTGCAGGTTAAGTGAATTGACCATGCTAAATTGTCCGTAGTGTTAGATGAAGGGGTAAGTGTAGGAGTATGGGTCTGGGTGGTATACGCTTCGGCGGGTCGGTGTGGACTTGTTGGGCCGAAGGGCCTGTTTCCACACTGTAAGTAATCTAATCTAAAAAAAAGAACAAAAACGAAAGTAAAAGAAATAAAAAAGAAACAAGACCAGGAGCTTGAAAGCAGCAATCGTCTTCCATTGCAATCTTGGAGTTCTTTACTGCACTGCTGAAGAAGTGAAGAAGATAGTTACAAGAAAAATGTGTCTTCAAACTGAGAGTCAATACCAAATGTAACAGGCAACAGAGAAACTACTTATTGAAGAAAATAAGCTGCTGACTTGATGTTTCAAGAGGAGGAGTCAATAATTTGGATGAAAAGCTCAAAAGAATCATGAATAATATCGCATCATAGACCTGAAAGATGAAAATCTGTATAAGAATCTGACTCCACAATCCTTCATTAGGAGAATTTCAAAGAACAATTTTGCACAAGGATCGAACCATGGACACTTCCAGAGACAGACACTGTCAGCTGGAATCATAGCTAAATTCCACTATTAAACAAGTAGTAGGAGAAAGTGAGGACTGCGGATGTTGGAGATCAAAATCGAGAGTGTAGTGCTGGAAAGCTGAAGCTGATCCCTATTGAAGGGCTTATGCCAAAACATCGATAATCCTGCTTGACCTGCTGTGCTTTTTTAATCAAGTAGTGGTCAAGTTGAGTTGCGAGTGTGATCTTGCTAACTTGACGGGTCTTATGTTGGTTGCTACATGCAATTGTAGCAGCTTGCAACTGCTCAAGTAAAAAATCATCAAAGAGGAAGGCCAAAAATACAAGCACAACCAATGAAACAAAAAGTGCACAGAATTTAGCCAAAAAGCAAGGCACACTGGGAATACCTCAGCCAAGACATAAAGACACAGAGAGACAATTTTGGCAGGGGACAGACCTTTGCAAGATACAGGCCAAGACAATTGAAAACCAAAGAGGCATCAGAACTCATTAGTCAGTGTAAACGGACAGTTCAGCATTTCCTGACAAACAAAGTAAGACTACACACGTGGGACAGACGAGTCTTTGTAAAACAAAAGACCAAGTGCATATTCTGGTCAAAAACTAGACACCCAGGTCCTCCAAAGCAGACTCATCAAAGGGTTCACTTGTTAGTAAGCCATTGAAAGCCACTTACAACATTTCAAGGTGATAAAACCAATTGTTTTAAGAGTCGGAGGCCGATTCACGTATTGGGTGAAATTTGAGATTTTACATCAGGAGGAATGTCAAGATCTCGGAGAGGTTGCAGAAGAGATTAACTGAGTTGTTACCAGGACATAAAGGCTTCAGTTATATGAACAGATGAGTGAAACTACAGCTCTTTTCATCAAAGAAAAGAGTCAGCAGATATCTGAATGTGGAATTATTCACAATTTATCAAATAAATGAAGAAAAATTATGTGCACTCTTTGTTAGTCAGAAAGTAGAGGACATAAAATTAATATAATTACCAAAAGACTGTTTATCTTGAGCCCAGTTAGACCTGTTATGAACACCAGCAGAAGCAAATTCAAATTTACATTCAAATCAAAGGGGTGGTGTGGTGACAAGGTGGTTAGCACTGCTGTCTCACAGCACCAGGGACATGGGTTTGATTCTACCCTTGGGTGACTGACTATGTTGAGCTTGCACGTTCTCCCCGTGTCTTTGTGGGTTTCATCTGAGTGCTCTGGTTTCCTTCCACAATTCAAAGATATGCTGGTCAGTTGAATTGGCCATGCTAAATTGCCCATAGTGTGAGGTGCATTAATCAGGGTTAAATATAGGACAGGGCAATGGGTCTGGATGGGTTACTCTTCAGAGGGTCGGTGTGAACTTGTTGGGCCAAAGAGCCTGTTTTCATACTGTGCTGAATCTAATCATGGGCAGATTAGGTGGATTGGACATATTAAATGACTTCTCCTCAGTGTAAACTTGATTGTGTGAGAGGTTGCATAATGTTGCAAATTCTTTCTCATGCATACAGCAGGCTCACCCTTGTAGACTGTGCTCATTTGTCTAACAATCAAATTAATGGATCAATTTCTTCACGCAGGTAGATCCATTAGAGTGTTTTAACATTTGGTTTTGTAGGCAGAGTCCCCACAGGCCAAACCAAGGTCATTTCTCTATATTGAGAACACTGGTTTCCCAGCAGTGAATTGGGAATACCATTGTTTATATGCCTCCAGTCCAAAGAAAATACATTAACCACTACTGTCTGTTTACTGCCATTTACCCAAAATCCAATGCTGCCTTATTATCTGCAGTACTGTGAACTTTAATTTAAACTTTACTTAATTTAAAGTGCCCAAACCCTGTAAAAGTCTCACATATTCACTCTGTAATATAATGAATACACTGTGCATCCTGTAAAGTACCTACTGATTCTTTACTTCCATTACATTATCAATGTAAAATGGGATAAGTGGCATGATGGCTCAGTGGTCAGCACTGTTGCTTCACAGCACCAGGTACTTGGGTTTGATTCCAGTCTTGGGTGACTGTGTGGAGCTCTGGTGTTTTCCCTGTGGCTGCATGGGTTTCATCTGGATACTCCGGTTTCCACCAACAGTCCATAGATGTGAAGGTTAGGTGGAATGGCCATGATACACTGCCCCAATATGTCTTGGGATGTGCAGGCTGAGTGGGTTAGTCATGGTAAATATGGGGTTACAGGGATAGAGTGGGGGTCTGAGTGGAATGCTATAAAGAGGGTCAGTGCAGACTCAATGGGCCGATTGGCCTCTTTTCCACTGTAGAAAGTGATTATAAGTGTGCACAAGAGATGCCCAAATCAGACACAAAGTAGCAGTTTAGACATATGTATTATTAATCTTACATGCTGCATGAAATGGTGAGCATCAACAAATTTTCTTATATACATATTTTGATTCATTACACTGCTTTTGAAGTGAAGTTAGTGTGTTTTTATGTAGGTCTGATATCCATATTGGGTATGTGTTAAGTTTGTTGTATGTACCTGGGTTTAAGGCATGCAACTCTGAAGACAAAGTGCTTACCTTTGTCAGCACCCATCATACAACTTTGAATCACATATGCGAGTTAACTGAATTCATTGTGGCAGTTGGGAGATAATTTTTTACCAATCTTTATAATACTTAGACAACAAATCTGGTGTTTAACATTTTACATGTGTCAACTGGTCCAGGATTGTTTCAAATGAAATTCCTTGACATTTCACAGATAAGAGACCAGTTGAAATCCTGCTGCCAATTGTTCCACTTTATGCCTTTTTGCTGTTGAACTCTGAATTATGTCAGTTCTCAAGTTTGGCTATTTCCATAGAAAAATCCTGCCTCTACTGCATCCAGAGTAAATTGACAAATCTTGAGGGAGGGTCACTGGACCCAAATGTTCACTTTGATTTCTCTGCACAGGTGCTGCCCGATCTGCTGAGCTTTTGCAGCAACTCATGATTTTGTTGTTAGAAAGAGACCCTGAGTTCCATCATGTCTGTGCTGGTCATCACCATCTACTCTAATCCCATTTTCTGGCAGATGTCCCATAGTCTTCTAAGCTGTGGCATTTCATGTGTTCATCTATATAGTTCCTAATGCTTTGAGGGTTCCTGACTTTGCCACCCCTTCTGGCAGTGTGTTTTGATATCCAAAATCCTTAACGCGATAAAACATAATCAAATTCCCTCTAAACATCCTGCTCCTTACCTGAAAATTGTTTCAGCCAGTAACAGTCTCCATTAACAGTTATTCACCCTCCTAACTCTGGTGTTATCTATTCCTTTGTCTGTCCAACTGTTCTTCTCTCTCTTTGGGCTCTCTTCCCATTTATCACTTACTCCTTACCCCATCCCACCCAGTGACCTTTTATCTTCTCCTGCTGAATACTCTCTGCTCATTCCTGAAGATTCCTTTGTCTGTCCAACTGTTCTTCTCTCTCTTTGGGCTCTCTTCCCATTTATCACTTACTCCTTACCCCATCCCACCCACCCTATCTTCAGCATATAAACCAATATTTTCCAAGCTCCCATCAGTTCTGAGGAAGGATCACCGGACGCAAAACTTCAATTCTCATTTTCCTTGGATGCTGCCTGACCTGCTGTGCTTTTCCAGCACCATACTCTCGACTCTGACCTCCAGCATCTGCAGTCCTCACTTTCTCCTAACAAAAGATTAAGTCTTGATTTCGCAGATGGAGCCAGACCTGCTAAGGTTTTCCAGCAACTTTTTTTTAATCCCAAAACTTTTTCCTAGTTATTTCCTTTCTACTAAGAGTCCAAAGATGTGAAGGTTAGGGTGGGTTGGCTGTACTAAATCACTCCATAATGTTCAAGGCTGTGCAGGTTAAATGGATTAGCCATGGGGAATGCAGTGTTCCAAGCTTTGGGTGGGATGATCTTCATAGAGCTGGTGTGGTCTCAATGGTCAAAATTGCCTTAGTGGGCGGCACAGTGGCACTGCTGCCTCACTATGCCAGAGACATGGGTTCAATTCCCGCCTCAGGTGACTGACTGTGTGGAGTTTGCACATTGTCTGCGTGGGTTTCCTCCGGGTGCTCCAGTTTCCTCCCATAGTCCAAAAATGTGCAGGTTAGGTGAATTGGCCATGCTAAATTGCCCATAGTGTTAGGTGAAGGGTTAACTGTAGGGGAATGGGTCTGGGTGGGTTGCAGGTTGGTGTGGACTTGTTGGGCCGAAGGGCCTGTTTCCACATTGTAAGTAATCTAACCTCTCTAACTGTCCTAAATGCCAACAGTAACATAATTTTTAACTTTAAGCCCAAACACTTGCACCCAGACGATGATCCTAACATCTGTCATTGTTTCCTAGTCGAATCAGTCAAATTACTAATTGTGATGTGAATGGGACTGATATAAGACGAGAAGATATGAGCAGAATTACGTCTTGTCTACTCTGCCAGTTGATCAGGACTGATATGATATTCAACCCGATTCTCCTGCCTTTTCACTGTCACCCGTGATCCGCTTACTAACAGGAACCTATCTTTCTCTGTCTTAAATATATTTGATGGCTTGGCCTTCACAGCAAATATCACGTTATTTGAAGTTCTGCTGCTCACTGTAGGATGAAAATTCTGTTTCACTGAAAGCACCTTCAGCTAAGACTGATCATATGTGAGACATCATATTTGGCAGGGCAAAAATTAGGACTGTAGATGCTGGAAACCAGAGATTAGATCAGAGTGGTGCTGGTAAAGCACAGCAGGTCAGGCAGCATCCGAAGAGGCAGCCAGGTTTCAGGTAGGAGGAAAAACATCATGATCCTTTATTGCACAGAATGCATCCGGGTCCAATATGTATTTTTGAAAGTATATTTTCGATATCAATTCATTCAGAGATGTTGGAACAAGTGGTTCTTGAAACCAAATGGCTATGCTCAGAGGCAGGGACTCCACCACTGTGCTGCAAGAGCCCGAAGAGGGGAGATATGTATATTTTCATTCGTTTATCCCTTCTCCAAACAACCCGTTCATGGACGTTATAATACACCTCTGGAACAAATGGGAATTGAAGCCATGCTCAGAAGCAGGCCACATTACCGGTGACCTCCAGGGGTAAGGGGCCTTCAGAGCCGGTGGATTTGCTATGCCACGATCGTTCCACACGACTGAATGCGCAGGCGCGGTCGGTTTTCGGGGTGTGTGTGGGGGGTGGGGGGGGAGGAGAAATATGTGGTGTTTAGACATGCGCAGTGAGGCGATGGAGGCGGGCTAAAAATGCTGGAGTCCCTCATTCGGCCGAATGGAGCATGTCAGGGATTGAAGTCACGGCCGTGTCCGAACGGTTCAGCAAGCATCCGGGGTAGTTCAGAGGCCGCTCAATAACAGCCCAAAGGCTCTTTCTGCATTCAGAGGTGCGGAACGCAGAGGTGCGGCCTCACCGTCTCGCGTCGGGACTGTTCAGGAAATGCGGGGTTCCCTCCTCGCGCTCCGGACTGGGTAATCCCGGCGAGCCGGCGGCCACCTTGGTAAAGGAGGTGGTGTTTGAGGAGGAAGCAATACGACACCGCTGCTGTAGTACAGGCGAATCTCACGATCCGCGGGACGAGCGTAGAAAAACAATTGAAAGCAAGCAAAAACAATTTGCTGGGAAATTCAGCAGGTCCTTGCAGCATCTGTGGAGAGATGAAAACAGAGTTAACGTCTCTAGTCCATTGACATTTCTTCACGACATCGGTTTATAAAATTTTGACAAACAGAGCAGGAGAACTGGAAACAGACAGCCGATACCGGGGATGAAAATGGGTCCTGAGGAGAGAACCGGTGAGGATGGAGCAATGGAGTCTGATTTCGATGCCTGAAATTGGGGGAGAGCATGGAACACAGATTGTTGAAACAAATGGTATTTTTTTCTTATAGAATCCCTACAGTGTAAAGCAGGCCATTCAGCCCATCGAATCCATACTGACCTTCCAAAGACCACCTCACCCAGACACAACCCATGCCCCTGTAACTGTAGCTTCCTCATCGCTAGCCAACACATCTCTGGATATTATGGGCAAGTTTGTTCCATAGAAACAAGGCAAAAATCTCTCATGAATTACATGAAATTAACTTATAAACGCTTTTTTAAATGAGATTTTAAAAGAGGTGGATTGCAGGTGGGAAATTCAAATTATACATGATGTCATGCTCAGACAAGTTCATTCGATTCATCAGGGCCTGAATGCCATTTCTCATCAATATGGAAAGTGAAATGTTTGCTGGTTGTAGAAATGTATTTCTCATGTCTGCCTGACTGGAAAAGCAGTAGGATACATACAGCCAAGTAAGTGGGTTCAAGTACATGGACTGTGGAAAGAGCTTTAATCAGTTACAAACCCTGAAAAGACATTCCTAGCAGAGAGGACCTGTAGATGGATTCTGTGTGTTTATGAGGTTTCAACTGGTCAATCAACCTACAGAGGGACAAGGATACATGCACCATGGAGAAACCATGGAAGTGCGGAGACTGTGGAAAGGGATTCAATTACCCATCTCTGCTGGAAAATCATCGTCGCATTCACACTGGGGAGAGGCCTTTTGCTTGTTCCATGTGTGGAAAAGGATTCGCTCAATCATCAAATCTTGTAACACACCAGCGAACCCATACTGAAGTGAAGCCATTCACCTGCTCTGTGTGTGGGAAGGAATTCGCTCAGTCATCCAATCTCCTGACACACCAACGGGTTCATACCGAGATGAAGCCATTCACCTGCTCCATCTGTAGAAAAGGATTTAATCATCCATCCAATCTGCTGAAACACTGTCGAATTCACAGTGGGGACAAGCCATTCACCTGCTTTGTGTGTGGGAAGGGATTCACTCAGTCATCTACACTCCTGACACATCAGCGTATTCACACTGAGGAGAGGCCGTTCACCTGCTCAGTTTGTGAGAAAGGATTCAATCATCCGTCCAACTTGCTAAAACACCAGCGCGTTCACACTGGAGAGAGACCGTTCGCCTGCTCCATGTGTGGGAGAGGATTCACTCAGTCGTCAACCCTTGTGATACATCAGCGAACCCACACTGAGGCAAGGCCTTTCACCTGCTCTGTATGTGGGAAGGGGTACATGAATTCATCCAAACTCCTGATACACCAGCGAGTGCATACTGGGGAGAGGCCATTCAGCTGCTCCATATGTGGAAAGGGATTCATGAGTTCATCCATTCTGCTGACACACCAGCGAATTCATACAGGGGAGAGGCCATTTACATGTACTATTTGTGGGAAGCGATTCACTCAATCATCCAACTTGTTGAGTCACCAACGACGTCACAAATGACTGCAGGAGTTGGATTGCGATTTCATTACTGCTACTAATGTTGTCTAGTACTGAGTGACATTCATTCTGACAGATTGGATTTGTTTCTTTTAATGTTAATGATCCCTGTAACTGGAAAGTGTTTCGTATTGCAAGCTGCTTTGATTCTGCCTCGGTCCCTAAGTTACTTGATTTCTTATCCAATATCCAGAACTAGATGGACAGAAATTTCCTCCAACCAAAAATTGGTAAGACTAAAATTATTGATTTTGAGCACTGGCTCTGAGCACCACTTCCTATCCACTGACTCCATCCCTCTTCCTGAAAATGGTCTGAAATTAAGTCAGTCTTCTGCTTACAATGTCACATTTTAATTCTGAGATGAACTTCCAACCTCATGTTCCTTCCATCATTTAGACCGCCCATTTCCACCACCATCAAATCACTTGAGTTCACCCCATCTTAGTCAAGATTAGAACAGTGCTGGAAAAGCACAGCAGATCAGGCAACATCCGAGGAGCAGGAAAATCGGCATTTCGGGCAAATTAGCTCAGTTCTGCCGAAATCTTTGTTCATACCATTGTTTCATCTAGACTCAACTTTTTGCTTTAACTTTCCTAACTGATCTTGCATATCGTATCCCTTGTAAATGTTTGTGTCATCCAAAACTCAGCTGCCCATGTCTTAACTCACAGCAAATCCCAGTTCTCCTTATCTCAGGTGCATGGATGTGAATTGGCCTGCAGTCAAATGTCATCTTGACTTCAAAATTCTCAGCATCATTTTAAAACATCTCTTCGGTTTTGTCCTTCCTGTGTAATGTACTCCTTCCTTTGAAACCTATGCAATATTTGCAATCCTCAAATTCTGGCCTCTTGTGTGTTCCCAATTATAAATGTTTCTCCATTATCAGCCAGCCCTGCAATTTCCTCCCTATATATGTCTGCCTCTTTTCCTCAGTTTCCTCGCAGACACTCCTTAAACCAAATCGTCAACTGAGCCTTTGGTTGTCTGACCTATTTGCTTCTTTGTGACTCATTGTCAAATGTTGTTTTATACTGTTTCTGTGCAGTCTGCATTGCATTAAAGGTACTATGTAAGTACAAGTTGTGATATTATCTGTTGCTGATTGTGCTTTCAAGGCTGCAGTTTCATGAGGCTGTCTTGAAGGACAATATCCATGATCATTGCCTATTACTAAGAGATCCTAATCAATAATAAGTTTGCAACTATAATAGCAGCTGTTAAGTTAATCCTTTGGTCTTTGGTACAGTTCCATGCCTAAAAGATTCCAAAGTTTAACAGCTGCAATTAGGAAGTGCTGCTTAATCCTTGTGGACAATTCTCACTGACTTGCACATTCTTCACAGTAGCATTTCTGATATCCACCAGAAAGAAGGAAATTGGGAATTGGTGAAGAACTGGCAGCATCCTAGTTTCTCCCTTCGATCTGGTCCAGAAGTCCAATTTGAACAGTAATGGAAAATGTTCATTCTGAGTTACAGATTGAAATTCATCTTTCTGTGCCCGTGGAGCTGCTTCATATCCAATAAGAGGAAATTTGTGTCTTTGGGTTTGGTTTATGTCATGCGAGAGAAGATTGGTGTCAATGTGCAGTAGGTAGTAAAGAAGACAAATGGTATTTTGGCCTTCATTGCAGGAAGTTTTGAGCACAGGAACAAGGATGTGCTGTTGCACTTATACAGGGCCTTGGTGAGGCCACACCTAGAATATTGTGTGCAGTTTTGGTCTCCTTTTCTGGGGAAGGATGCTCTTGCTCTAGGGAGTGCAGTGACAGCTTACCAGGCCAAATGTGGGGGTGGTGGGACTGACATGAGGAGAGGTTGGCTAGGTTAGGATTGTTTTCGCTGAAGTTCAGATGGATGAGGGGGGCATTTCATAGAAATTTATAAAATTCTAACAGGACTAGGCTAGGTAGATACGGGGTGGGGGTGTTGAGAGTGTCAACAGTTGCTGGAAAAGCACATCAGGTCAGGCAGCTTTCGAGGAGCAGGAGAGTCGACATTTTGGGCCAGAGCCCTCCACAAGGAGGATGTTCCCAATGGTGGGTGTGTCCAGAACCAGAAGTCACAGTCTGAGGAATCGGGGTATACCACATAGGATAGAGATGAGGAGACATTTCTTCACCCAAAGAGTGGTGAGCTTGTGGAATTCATTAACATAGGATATAGTTGATGGCAAAACAGTAACTGTATTCATGAGGTGGTTAGATATAGCACTTGGGGTGAATGGGATCAAAGATTATGGGGAGAAAGCAGAATTAGGTTATTGAGTTGGATGATCAGCCATGATCTTGATGAATGGTGGAGCAGGCTTGAAGGGCAGAATGGCCTCCTCCTGCTCCCATCTTCTATGTTTCTATGACTGTGGGATTGCTTTACATCAGTTAAGAGGCATTTGGTATCAGTGATTGTGTGATTGGTTTGTGTCAGCTAAAAGGAGTTTGGTGTCAGTGATTTGTGGGATTGGGTTATATCAGCTGAGAGGAGATTGCTGTCTGTGATTTGTAGAGATAGTTTCTCCATTTTGAATCACTCTGATCAGATTTCTGCCCCATGAAAGTTCTAATCTGTGTCACAATAACAGTTAATGTGACTCTGATGGCGGTAAAGCTTTTCTTCTCGACCTGTTCACCTTTCTTTGTGCGGTAATCACATATGGTGCTATGGTCTACACGGACTTTAACAAAGTTTTTGGTATGTTCACTCATGGCAGACTGGTCAAAAGAGTAAGACTCTACAGGTTCCAAGGCAAAGTGGCACTTCGGATCAAAACTGGCTGAGAAACAAGAAGCAGAGGGTGTTTCTGTGACTGGAAATCTATTTCCAGTAGGATGCTCAAGTTGTGGTCCTGGAGTTATTGCTGTTTGTGGTCTAAGTGATCAATTTAGATTTAAATATAGGGGAAATAGTGAAGGTGTTTATGAATTACACAAATTCCTCGAGTGGTAGATAGTGAGTAAACTGCAGGAGGTGAATAACAGATGGTCAGGTGGACAGAGCAGTGGCAAATGGAATTCAGCCTAGTAAAGTGAGATAATGGATTTGGAGAGGGCTAACATGTCAAGAGATTATTCTATGAATGAAGGACTTTGGAAAGTACTGATGGTCAACAGGACTTTGGTGTACATGTCCAGAGAAATTGAAGGTAACAGACCAGTTAGATAAAATGATCTAGAAAGAATATGGGATAGTTGCCTTTATTAGCTGAGGCATAGAATACAAGAGCAGGGAGATTATGTATAAAACTGTGCAAAACTTTGATTAGGCCACAACTGGGGTCCTGTGTGCAGTTATCATCACGACTTGTAGGAAGGATGTGATTACACTGGAGATGGTGCAAAGGAGATTTACCAGGATATTGTCTGGGTTCAAAGTCCTGAACTATGAGGAAGGATTAGATAGACTAATGTTGTTTTCCTTACAGCAGCAAAGATTGAGGGGGATCCTTAAGTATGTTTGTGAGGGGCATAGAAAGGCTGGATATGCAGGCCCTTTTCCCATTAGTCAAGGGATCAATAATCAGGGGACATTGATTTAGAGTAAGAGGTAGAAAGTGAGGAGGAGAATTGAGGATAGATTTTGTTTTCAGCCCGAGTGTGTTGGGAATCTGGAATTCTTGAAAGGGTAGTTGAACCAGATAGTCTTGTAACATTTAATCAGTGTTAAGATATTCACTTGACATAACTACAGGGTCTATAGGTCATGAGCTAGAAAATGGTATAAAGGTAGCTGGATCTTTGTTAACTAATGCAGAGATGATAGGCTGATTGCCCTCTTGTTCTGTAAACATCTGAGTTGTTAGTCCAATGCACTGGACTTGGCTTTGTTAATTAGCATTGCAACAGGGTCCTTGTATCATTTCTCATCTGCCATCTCAAAGATCAAAACCATTTCATTCAGATTTTTGGCAGCTTTTGACAGAGATTAGTTAAGATTTTTACTTTAGACCTTTGTGTTCTTTCATATTGTAACATAATCCTTACCAATCTACATCTGCCTATGACAGTATAGGTAAGAATCACCATCACACAGCCTTTGTGGAGATGAAGTCCCACCTTCACATTTTGTGTGGTACTATCACCTTGCTAAATGGGACAGACTTCCAACAGATCTAGCAACTCAAGACTGGCCATCCATAAGGCTCCATGGGCCAACAACAGCAGCTGAATTGTATTCCAGAGCAATCTGCTGTCTTATGGGCTATAATATACTCCCACTCAACCACTTCAATCAAACCAGAGGATCAACCCTGGTTCAACTGAGAGTGTTGGAGGGCATTCCAGGAGCAACACCAGGCATAACTGAAAATGAGGTGTCAAGGTGGTGAAGCTACCAAACAGGACCACCTGCATGTCAAACAGCATAAGCTACAAGTGATAGACAGAGCTAAGCAATCCCAATGGATGATATTTAAGCTCTACAGTCCTGCCACATCCAATTGTGAATGATGGTGGACAACTAAAGAACTTATTGAAGGAAGAGGCTCCACAAATATTCCCATCCTCAAGGATGGAAGAGCCCAAAACATCAGTTCAAAATGATGAGGTATTCACAGACATCTTCAACCAGAACTGCCAAGTGGATAATCCATTTCAACCTCCTTCAGTAGTCTCAGCGTTGCAAATATCAGTCTTTATCAAATTTGATTCACTCTACCTGATATCAAGAAATGGCTAGAGGCTTTGGATGCTACAAAAGCTACAGACCCTGACATTATTCAAGCAATAGTACTGCAGACTTGTGGTCCAGAACTTGCTGCAAGTCTGCCAAGCTCTTACAGTACAACACTGTTACCTACATAACAATTTGGAAAATTGCCCATATACGTCTTATACACAAGAAGCAGGTTCCATCCAACCCAGCCAGTACTGTCCCATCAGTCTATGCTCGAACATCTGTAAAGTGATGGAAAATGTCAACAGTGCTATCAAGCAGCACCTGCCCACTGACAGCCAGTTTCGGTTATGCCAGGGCCACTCAGCTCTTGACCTCATTGCAGCCTACAAACATGAACAAAAGTGCTCAATTCCACAGGTAAGATGAAAGTGGCAGCCCTTGACATCAAAGCCATAGTTAACAGATGCAGCATCAAGAATCCTGAGAAAAATCATCAGGTACTGAGAGCCCATTCTCCCCCGACTGGAATCATACTTGTTAATAGGGAGATTGTTGTGGTGTTGGAGGTCAGTCATCTCAGCTCTAGGACATCTCTGCAGGAGTTCTTCAGAGTAGTGAAATTGGCCAAACAATCTTCAGCTACTTTGCCAGCCACCTTCCCTCTGCGATACCATCAGAAGTGGGATGTTCATTGATTATAGCATAATGTTCTACACCATTCATAACTCCTCAGATAATGAAGCAGTGCATGTTCAAATGCAACAAGATCAGGACAATATCTAAGCTTGGGCTGACAAGTGGCAAGTAATGTTCGCGCCACACAAATAGCAGGCAATTACCTTTGTGGACTCATGGTGAAAATAGCAATAGCTTAAGTGTATTAAAGACATTTTATTCTCATTTTGGACTTTTAAACTCTGTGTTCCCATGCTATTCTTTCTTTTTACTATTTCAATACTGTAACAACACTTAAAGTATCTGTACCTAGGTACTGTTGAGAGGTGATATTACAAACTTTTCATGGCAGTCATTCGAGTGCATGTGACAATAAATGCTGTTCAAATAAGAATTGATCTAACACTGCCCCTTGAGAACCAATGATGTTACCATCATTGAATGCCCCATTGTTAACATCCTGGGGGTTACCATTGACCAGAAACTCAACTGGTCACCACACAAGAGCAGGTCAGAGGCTAAGAATACTGCAATGTGTAACTCATATCCCAGCTCCCCAAAGCCTGTCTACATTCTAAAAGGCAGAAGTCAGGAGTGATGGAAGGCACTGCATTTGCTGGGATGCGTGCAGCTCCAACATTACCCAAGAAGCTTGACAGCATCCCGGACAAAGCAACCTGCTTAATTGCCTCCACACCCACAGGCATTCACTTTCTCCGTCATGGACTCTCAAGTAGCAGTAATGTTAAAAATCACACAACACCAGGTTATAGTCCAACAGGTTTATTTGGACTATAATCTGGTGTTGTGTGATTTTTAACTTTTCCACCCCAGTGCAACACCGGCACCTTCAAATCATAGCAGCAATGTGTACTACCTACAAACGGCACCGCGGCAATTCATTAAAGATGCTTGGGCAACTCCTTCCAAGTCCACAATCACTTCCATCTAGGACAACAGTAGCAAGTACATTGGAACACAGCCACTGAAAAGTTCTATCCAAAGCCACTCACCAGCCTGTCTTGGAAATATTCCTTCACTATCACTGGGTCAAAATCCTGGAATTCCATTACTTAGCTATCCCGGCTTAGTTTAGTGAAACTCGTTAAAATAACATACCTGAAATATTAGGCAAAACCTATTTTGTATTTGTCTATTCGGGAGCGGTACTGTTGTAGTCACTAAACTGAGTAAACAATCATCATTTCATTGCGATCTTTCTACTTGTTTTGCAGCTACTTTGGCAATATATGTTTAATTTTCTGCTGGAATTCAAACTGTATGAGAATTGTAGCAAGTTTCGTTCGTGAGTGCATTGGTGGTTCAGTGGTAGAATTCTCGCCTGCCACGCGGGAGGCCCGGGTTCGATTCCCGGCCAATGCAACGCTAATTATTCTATTTTTTTACAGGGCATAATGGAGTTTAGCAAGACAGGATATCTGTTTCGCTTGGCCGCACACTCTCCTGTTTACTGCCTCGATAAAGATCAAGCAATTGTACATAGACATTAACAGGAATTTGTTCACTCAGCGTGGTGAATCTTACAGAAATCTCAACATCATACTCTGCAGGCCCAATTTTTGAGCATTTTCAACACAGGATCCATAGGTTCCTAGAAACGAATGACTAAGTGAAATGAGGATAGTGTCGGAAAATGGTCTTCAAATGATCGGTCGTGATCCCGGAATGATGGGCCAGACTCGATTCGCTGAATAGTCTGATCCTGTGTGAGCCTGTCACTGTCGCTGAGAGAGGCACTCTTTTCGAGTGAAAGATTGTTGTGTTGTCAGTGCCTGACACAGATCAGACTTTCAATGAACCCTCAAAACAAATCAATTGGGGAAAAATATGTTGCTTCTGTCTGCTATCGAAAGAACTTTTTTATGCCAGAGATGCAGGTACAGTTTCAATGTTTAAAAGACATTTGGATAAGTTCATGAATAAAAAAGGTTTGGAGGGATATGGGCCAGGAAAGATAGATGAGACAAGTTTAGTTTGGGAACATGGTCGACGTGGATTAGTTGAAACGAAAGGTCTGTTGACTCTTATGACTGTACACATCATGTGGACTGCAGCGGTTCAAGAAGGCAGCTTGTTACCACCTTCCCAACGGGGGCTAGAGTTGCCAGCAATAAATGCTGGTTAGCCAGCTACTTCCATAAGTAAATAAATAAAAGCGTGTTGTGTTTCAACATTTATATTCCAGGAAAGTATGTCTGAGAAACAGAAAAGACACATAGGCTAAAAAGAACTAAGCAACTTTACAAAGTAGCATTTTGCACGTTTTATTTTCTTTTGTGAAAGGTGCTATATGAACATTGTAAGTGAAGAAGGCCCATGAAGTCAAATACAGCAGAAGACAGTCTGTCTTTGGAAACATTTCAAAGATGCATTGTGGAGGTATGAAATGGACATTCTCACCCCTACATTCATACATCTTCTGTCATCAATACCATAACATTTTCAATGTGCATGACCACCTTTTATGGTATTCATAGTAACTTGAAATAAATCAAATGTCACTATGAAATATTAAAGAATCATCGTTTGGAATGGAAATAATGATGAAAACGTTTTTAAAAAGAAAAAGGAAGCAAAAAATGCTTGAAAGCAATCTATATTTGGTACATATTCTCATGGGGCCTTGACAGTGCTCTCTCATCTCTTGCTATCTTTCTCTTCTTCACTTACCTCCTACCTCCTTCACTAACCCTCTGAAGAGTAACCAGTTTAATCAGCTTTTGCCTTGGCTGATTAAACTGGGGACACACTGAGGAGAATGTGGGGGCACAGCTCTGTATAAGGGACCAACTATTTACGACTGAGATAAGGAATTTCTTCTTTCAAAAGGTTGTGAATCTTTGGAATGCTCTTCCCCTAGAGGGTTGTTGATGCTCCGTTATTAAATGTTGGCCAGAATGGATAGGTTGTTTGTTGCCCTTGAACTGGATGGCTTGCCAGGATATTTCAAAGTGCAGTTAAGAGTCATTGCTGCAGGACTGGTGTTATAGTTTAAGCCATACTACGCAAGGGTGGCTTATTTTCTTCCTGAAAGGACATCGTTAACCAGATGTATTTTTAACAAAAAATAAACAGTGACAACTGTCTTCGCTGAGACAAACTTAATATTCCAAACTTTAAATAAAATCATCTTAAGTTCCACTTTTGCACGAAACCAGCATTTATGGACCACCCTTAATTGCTTAATAGGCAGTTAAGAGTTGATAACATTGCTGTGGGCCTGGAGTCACATGTAGGGATAACAAATAAGCATGGTTGTTTCCTTCCCTCAAGGACATTAGTGGACCAAATAGTTTTTCTCTCTGACTGTCAGGTTTCATGATCATTATTAGGGGCTTGGTAGAATTTGAACACAGGTTCCCAGAACATTGCTTGGATGTCTGGATTAATAACATAGCGATAATACGCTAGATGGTAGTGATGGAATCAAATCCTGTACCAAGAACTGGTTGCTGGATTATTAACAGTCACATCACCATCTTCCTTAATTCCTGCAGCTCACAGCACATTATACCCAGTAAGTTCCTCTCTACAATTGAGCTCATATTTGTTTCTTCTCTCCCCCTCCTTCTTTCCCCTTCAGCCCTATACAGTTCCTTGCTGATCTTTCAGTTCCCAGTTCAGATACAGGGTTTATTCCCAGAATGTTAACCTGGCTTCTTTCTCCACCTGTAACTGAGAGTGACCCCTATCAGTTTACAACTGGCAGGAGGCAGGGGGCAGGGGCAAAATTATGGGATGGATCCATTAGTAACATTTAATGCTGCAGATTGTTAGAGGTCCTGAGTTTTTTCCATCTATATTCCATCCTGGGTGAAAAAAAGGAAAAATTTTCTCAGTGAAGGTATGGGTAAAAGTGTAGAGATGGGACATGTTGTCTGCATTGTAAAATGATACCTGACCATCCTCGTAGTTAAGATAAACCCCGATTTTCTGGGGATTCACCATTGGAGTGAGATGGGTAGGTGAGGGAGAGGTGACCGCAAAATAATAATTTCCAAATTCCAACCACAGAGTCCAGTAACCAGATTCTGGGCTCAGGTCAATTTCTCCTTTCCTCGCAACAGACTTTTGAGCCACTCCGATAATCCACTGAGTCTTATTCCCCACCTCCACTTCCCAGTAATGTTGCCCTGATGTGAATCCTTCTGATCCTAGGACGGAAGGCCAGGTATCAAACTTCCCTGACTGATCAGGGAGCCGCTGTGGTATATCTCCGAGTCTCACACTGGTCCGGTCCTCAGACAGGATGAGCCGAGGATTCTTTGTGTCCAGATCCAGAGTCAAAACGGTTGGAACTATGGGAAAATACAAATGATAATGATGAGAGTACGGTGGATAGAGTAGGTATCTATCTACTATGAATGGAAAGAGACAGTGGGCTGGGAGCAGAATGAACAGGAGGAGGTGGGAGGAGAGTTGGAGAGCAACAGATGAATGTGCCAGATCAGGGAGTATGAGTGATAGGAGAGAAAGTGGTCGCAGAGAGGATGGAAGAGAACAAGTTTGTGTCGACAGGAAGTGGATTTTGCGAAGAGGAAGAAGAAGGACTGATAGCTCAGGTATTGTACAGGGAAAAGGAATGGGGTGTGGAAAGAGCACAAGGAAGGAGTGGGTTAACGGGTTATAATTGGAGAGGGCAAGATAAATGGAAGAGTCAGCATGATAAATGGAATGGAGCTAGAGTGCATGTGAGACAGAAAATAAATTAGGAGCGAGGAAGGGATAGCTTGAGGCTGAAATTGGGAAGGAAGAGTGAAAAATAGGGCAGGAAAAAATGACAGAGGTGAGCAATATTGTGAGACATGACAGTAGAGTAAAAACATCAGACAGGAAAGAGGGTTTGAGAGGAATAGCATTGAGAGATGGTGTGCAAAATGAAGAATGAAAGTGAAAGGAAGAAGAAAATAGAGTATTGAGACAGAGAGAATAGAATGTCATAGAATCATAGAATCCCTACAGTGTGGAAACTGGCCATTCAGCCCAACTAGTCCACACTGACCCTCTGAAGAGTATCCTACCCAGAAACATTCCCCCTTACTCGACACCTACCCCAGACTAATGCACCTAACCTACCGAGCACTATGGGCTATTTAGCATGGCCAATTCACCTAACCTCCACATCTTTGGATTGTGGGAGCACCCAGAGGAAGCTCACATGAACACGGGGAGAATGTGCAAAGAGAGGCAGGGAGAAAAATTGAAGCAGTAGGAGGTAAGTGAAGAAGAGAAAGATAGCAAGAGATGAGAGAGCTGAAGGGAAGAGATATATTGGAGGCTAGAAAGAGAATGGAAGTGGGAAACAAGAGAACGGGGAGGGATATTTGGGGATGGAGCACAGGGGAAACTGTAATAGAGTAGATTTTTTTAAAAAAAGTTTTTAACAATGAAAGAAAACAAAGCAACTGTGCCATGGTTTTGTGTTGCAGAAGGTGAAATTTATAGCAAGGTCTGCAGTTATTTCTATTAACTTCACTGAAAATTTAAATTGTGTTCAATGGCTGCAGAATGTCTTATTTAACCACTGATCTTGAAGTGACTGTTTGAATCCCCATCAGGACTATTGCAAGTGGTTATGATTAGATTAGATTCCCTAAAATATGGAAACAAGTCCTTTGGCCCAACAAGTCCATACTAACCCTCTGAAGAGTAACCCACCCAGACCCATTCCCCGATCCTATATTTGCCCGTAACTAATGCACCTAACACCATGGGCAATTTTGCACAGCCAATTCGTTTGACCTGCACATCTTTGGATTTTGGGAGGAAACCCACGCAGACACAAAGACAATGTACAAACTCCACACAGGTAGTCATCTGAGGCAGGGATCGAACCCGGGTCCATAGTGCTAACCACTGATCCACCGTGCCACCATGGTTATACAGACAGTATAACTGTCTAGAAACCCAGTGGTTAATCTGAGCCTCCATAATGCCTTCAGTCAATTCCTAAGTATATTTATAGTCAGACAAATGAATCTAAAATGAATATGCAACTTTTACCGGGGTTAATGGAGTCTATCATTTCTTTCCAGGCTGTGTACTGTAAAGGCCCACTAAACTTTCCAATAGAAAAGGCGACATCTGTTACAGAGAATGTATTAGAGTCCACACTATTCCTGTGAATATTAAACAGATGATGTTGTAAATTGGTGTTAATGAGAATATTTCAGTAATGATGCAAATATGAAACCATGCCAATTTTCCTTTCGTACAGTGCTTTCCTTTTAAAGCAAATGTGAGAGAAAATGAATTGTTAATCTTGTTTCTATAACTGAGCAAAAGACAACTTCAAAATTCAAGGACATGGAATCAAAATGCTCACGTTAAGGGAAAGGCTCATGATGTGATAACAGTGGTTGCCAAGTCATCACATACCACAGGGGAAGATAAGCATTTAGCCTGTGCACTTGCAAACGAAGTTAAGTTCTGAATATATTAGAAGCTGTTTTAGACATCTAAGTTGCAGCTTGATGTTTAAGCTTAATGTATACACTTTAACCTCACTCCCACCATATTCCCTGCACTCCTCTACTTATGACTTCTTCACCATTCCTGATTTCAGTCAACATCACCAGCTCAGTGGTTCACTCTGAAAAATGCTACCTCTTCACAATTTTTTCCTCTATGAAGGTATCTTCTAAAGCCTTCCTCAATCATTTGTATTAATATCTACTTACTTGATGTTAATTTCAATTTTATGATGTTTCTGCGAAGTACCTTCAGATATTCTATTTTATCAAAGCATTTTTATTACATAAGGATAGGTGTACAGGAGGAAAGAAGTCTTGTCAAAATTCTACATATTGTTTTATAAGTTTGCATTTGGAGTACTATGTGCGTTTTTGACTCTGCATAGCTACAATAGAGGTAATGTCTCCAGGATGACCAGATTGTTCAATGGTAAAAGTCTGAGTGATTTAGGTCTATGTTCTCTGGAGTTTACAAGAATGAGAGGCAACCTCATTGAGGCATGCAAAACTCTAGTGCAGCATGATAGGGTAGATGCTGCGAGAAATTAATACACTGGGTACAGTCAGGACAATGGGCTGATCATTTAGGATTTTTAATCTTCCGTAACACAAAAATTACTTATTGAAGATTTCTAATCATTTTAATGGAGCACAGGTGGGGAGGGATGTACCATTTTCTTAGTATATTCCATAATGGCATTTCTGCCATTAGCCATGATTGAAAACTGTTCAAGATGCCAATTCTACCCTTGTGGCAGAATATGACAGTAAACCTCTGGTTCTAAACCAGGACAGTAAATATAAAATGTACTATTTACTTTAACTCATGCCGTGCCTGAGATCTGATTTATTTAAAGTAAGCCATTCTAAGATTCAATCCGATGATGTGAGGTCTGACTGCAGTATAACACAGTTGCATTCACTTGGTATTACAGGAAACTTGAAAGGGTTCAGGAAAGGTTTACAAGGATGTTGCCAGAGAGGACTTGAGCTGTAGGGAGAGGCTGAGTAGGCTGGACCTGTTTAGCGAGAACTGAGGGGGCTGAAGGGTGACATTTAAAGGTTGACAAAATCACGAGGGGCATGCATAAGATAAATAGACAAGGTCTTTTCCCTGGGGTGGGGAGGTCCAGAATGAGAAGGTAAAATTTAAGAAGACCTAAGGAGGAGGTTTTTCACACAGAGGATGGTGCATGTATGGAATCAGCTGCCAGAGGAAGTGGTGGAAGCTGGTGCAATTATAACATTTAAAAAGCGTCTGGATGCATATATGAATAGGAAGGGTTTAGAAGGATATAGGCCAAGTGCTGGCAAATGGGAGTAGCTTAGGTTAGGATAGCTAGGTGGCACGGGCAAGTTAGACTGAAGGGTCTGTTTCTGTGCTGTACCTCACTACGACTATAACTATGGCTGATCAGAAGTGTGAAGGTTTTTTTCATATATTTATGGGATGAGCATTTAATTCCTTGCTATGTCATTGTTATTGCCCATCTCAAATTGTTCTTGTGAAAATGGTTAGAGGTGGGTCATTTCCTGGCATTTGTATTGTGCAATCATACTTGCTACTTAATAGTCAAAGCCTGGACATTGTCTTGGTTAGATATTTTCTATACAACCTTTGCTGAAATGTTTTTAAAAATCTCTAGAATAGAGTCCTGGCTCAGAAATAAGAGTTGCTCCCGCTGTATTGTCCAAGATATTGTCACAGACCCAAACATGTTCTGCTGCTTCATCATTGACCTTCCTTCCATCTTAAAGTCAGAAGTGGGCATTTTTGTTCATGACTGCATAATGATAGCACCATTCACAGCTCCTCAGATACTGAAGCAGGCCATGTTCAAATGCAGCAAGCCAATGTCATCTGACAAATACAACCACATTCCTTTGTGCTAGATATGACTCCAACCAGCGGATAAGCAAAGATTGTGAACCTACTGAGCTCTTCAAAATCGAAGGTCATTAATGTTCTAGCATTGAATATATTTGAGGCTGGATTGTAGAAATGGTTGATATGCTTACAAAACCAATGGATGAGCAGGAAAATGAAGTTCATCATTAATAATAGTGGAGCAGCTTGATCTGTGGGCTATTCCTACCACCATCTCTATGTTCTTGTGTTTATAAATATGAGTTGTGCTGATTGTGTGCACATAACATGTTTATGTTTTAATTAACAAAGAACTCATTTCAATTTTAAGAATAGCGTTCTCCACTTGTTCAGGAACCATGTAGGCAAACTATAATTTGCAAGTAATAATTTTGGGCCTAGAATCCAAGTTGTATTAATTACATTTTATGTTGTGAAATTTTTAAATAAGTGTTTTTGATAAAATCCAAGAGTGATTAATTATTGTAATAAAACATATACATCCATAGAGTTATATTTCTGATGTGGGTTTGCTCGCTGAACTGGAAGGATCATTTTTAGACGCTTCATCACCATACTAGGTAACATAATCAGTAAGCCCCTGGTGAAATCCGATTAGCTATAGTTGCACAGCTAACAACTTTGTCGACCTGATTTTAAGTTTGAATGACTTAAAATTGGGCTCAAACATGAACGTGTCATGATAAACAGGTAAGAATCTGTTGCAAAATACCACTTTCTAAGTTATTTTTCCAAAAAAAAGTCTAATTTCAGTCAAGAAAATGTCCTACCTTCCATTCAAGGAAACGCTGTCCTAGAATTAACAAAGAAAAGAAGTTAGTGGGATGGTAACATATTGAGAGACGCTACAAAAGTGCTGTTGAAGTTGATAATTGGGATTTGAGGGAAGCATAAATTGGTGCAATTTAGAAGGGACTTGGTGAATTCAATTGAATAATTTTAAAAGAGAAGCAGGGACTGAGAGACCTGTTGGGTCACACACCCAAAACATCAAAATAATTAATTAAAGAACCATCCTTAAATTCTGATTTTTGATGATTTGGAATGTTTGAATTAACGAGAGAGTAGGGGGTAGTATCTTCAAAAGTAATTTTCATAAAGGATTTAAATGCATGTTTGAATAGATAATTCTCACGTTCTGGAGCAAGAGTAGGATTAGAGTCAGAGAGCGTGGAAACAGACCCTTGAGTCCAACCAGTCCACGAGACTATGTTCTTGAAGTAAACTAGTCCCACCTGCCTGATTTTCAACACATATCCCTCCAAACCTTTCCTATTCACGAAGTTATCCAACTGCCTTTTAAACATTGTAACTGAACCAGCATTCTCCCACTTTCTCTGGCATAGGCCATTTCTTTCAAAAGCAGACAGAAGCCCAACCTTTCTTTCCCCCAGTTGTTTTCTTTTCACGGTATTGCATTGAAAATCTAATCTTTGTGTCAGGCACTGAAGACCGTAACAAGCTTTCTACTCGAAAAGATTAGACAGCGACAGTGACAGCGACAGTCACACAGGGATAGGCCAATCAGCTATGAAGTCTGGCCCATCATTCTGAGATCACGGCCGGTCATCTCAAGACCATTTTATGACACTATGTCCATTTTATTTAATGCCATTATCTTCCAGAGACCAATAGATTATGTAATGAAAATATTCAAAAGTTGACCCTACAGAGCCGTGTCGGGTAGAGATTTCTGTTAGATTCCGTGAAGAAATACCGGCTTGGTCTTTATCGTGGCAGGAAATTGGAGAGTTTGCAGCCAGACGAAACAGGTATCCGATCTGGCTGAAGTATATTACGCCGTGTAACATTTGAAGTAAAAAAGTGCTCTGCAATGCATTGGCCGGGAATCGAACCCGGGCCTCCCGCGTGGCAGGCGAGAATTCTACCACTGAACCACCAATGCAACTGCTAAAAAACGTTACTACAATTCTCCTAGAGTTTGAATTCCAGCAGGGAATTAAACCGGTCTTGTTGAAAGAGTGGAAACCGACTGCAATCTCCAGCATCTCCAGCCCTCACTTCCACCATTGCTGGTATAGCGAGGAAAATTGCAATGAACCGCTGCTTCTTTAATCGGTTTGGTGACTACAGCAGAACCGGCCCCGAACACACTGAGACAAGACGGGTTTGCTAAAAGATTTCAGGGAGCTAAGTCGCGATAGTCGGATCCCTCACCTTCAAAAATGTCAGCTCGTCTTGCTGCTCCATTTGTTTCTGCAACTTTGAGTATTCATCTTCAATAGAATTTATATTCTGCTGGATAATCTCAAGATTCCGCTCAATAGTCACCAGAATCCTCTTCTCTTCTTGTCTGAGATCTCTGAGTAAACGCTGCTCTTTCTCAGTGAGAATCTGGTGCATTTTAGTGAACTCAAATGTGATGTGGGTCTGTAGACTACTCGCCTGTTCCTACCAAATGAAATGTGAAACCTCATTAACGTCCCGCCATAAAGGGAACAGATCTCAGAAAACCAGAAACGAAAAACAGAAGTTGCTGGTTGAACTCAGCAGATTGGCAGCGCCTGTGGAGACATGGTAGCGTTAACAAAAGTTAGTTAACAGAGTTAAAAGGTTGGGGTGCATGTTAAAGCTACGGTGGGGGCGGGGGAGGAGTGAATGATAGTGGAAGTGTGGGGCAAATTACTGCAGATGCTGGAGTTTGTGCTGAAAACAACAAATGCTGGAGATAACAGCGGATCTGGTAGCATCCGTGGAGAGAGCAAGCTAACGTTTCGAGTCTAGAATTCACTCTTCATCAGAGTTGGACAGACAAAAGAATGGTAAAGGTTAGTCTGGGGTAATCACTATTTGCTAATTGGGTCGTGGTAGCTCCCCATGTGATGACATGGCCAGGTGCATAGGGTTTCAGGTAAAGGCATGAGAGGAGGTGCTCAAGCCTAAAATTAATTAACTTGGTATTAAACTGCTGCAGGGTTCCCAAGCGGAAAATGAGATCATGGATGCTTCATCTCCACCGATCGTTTACTCCTCCCTTCCTACCCCATCTTCAACATATACTGTACATCAACCCTGTTCTCGCTACAATCAGTTCTGAAGAAGGGTCACTGGATGCACAACGTTAATACTGGCTTTCCCTCCACAGATGCTGCTGAGCTTTTTCCCATTAGTTTCTCTTGATTCTGATTTTCAAAATCCCCACTTCTCTCCTCCCTCCACTCCCACTCCCCCGCAGAAAATATCAGCAGAGGAAGAGCTCACCTTAATTTGGGAAATCACCCGTTTCTGTTTCTGTTCCGTTTTTACAATCTGGGATTTCTTCTGTGTGAGAGAATCTAAGGAAGCTTTCAGCTGATCCTGGCATTGGGTGAAAAAAAACACGGGATGAAAGCGTTAGAATGTGAAAATCTGTTGAAATCATCAGATGGTCAAAACTGTTTCCATTTTACCTTGTAGTTTTCAATCACCGCTTTAATCGGCTGGAGGCGGTGGCCTCTGTGTTCCCGCAAATCTCTGCAAATGTAACAGATCAATTTCTTGTCCGTTTCACAGAACAGCTTCAATTCTCTCTGATGCTCCTCACATTGGGGTTGACCATCCTGCTCTTTTGGTTCCAGCTTTATTTTTCGCGCTTTCTCGGCCAGGTTCGCCAAGGACCGGTTCACCCGGATACTTTTTTTTGCACACTTCTGTCTGCATTGCGGGCAGTTCATCTTCTTTTTCCAACACTGAGAGATACAGGAGCGGCAGAAGTTATGCCCGCACTCCAATATTACCGGATCGGTGAAGAAATCGAGACAAATGGGGCAGATTGCCTCCTCGGTCAAGCTTTCGGTCTCTTCTCTGGAAGCCATGCCGAGCCCAGTTTTCTGTTTCGATTTTTCTGCAACGCTGGGGGACCTGAGTTCGACGAATGCCCAGTGAAATTATTTGCAATTCTCATAGAATTACACCGGTGGAGATCTTGTGGACTTTTGCTCAGAGAAACAAACCCAGGAACAACATCAAAGATGAACAGCGTTAGTTAATGGCGGTTAAGTAGAACTCTGGTCGAGAGGCTGGACCTTCAGGGGAGTGGCGACGGTGAGAGCCGGAAACAGGCGGGGATTGTTTGTACACTTTCGAGCTCGCTGCTGATTACGAATGCTGCCGAAACTTCTAAAAGATGCGGATCCTGAAACTGAATTGAGCTGATGGCTGCGGCCTAGATGTGCAATACTTTAATTAGTATTTGAATCGCTTTATATAACTGGGGGAATTAAAGCCTTTCGAGGGTTTAGACCTGTGTGACACTGGATTTCATTTGCAAAACCAGAAGACTTCCATTTGTGTAGCGCCTTCCTTGTCCAAAAGCAGCGTGTAAACGACCAAGCTCTTGCGAATTCCAATCATTGTGGTGATGTAGAAACCAGAGCAAAGAAACTTAGGGCACCAGAATCTGGCTTATAGATATCAATTTTTAAAAAAAGTATTTAATTACCTCTGTGGAATAATACCATTTACATTCATCTGAGAGAACAAACTAGGCCTCAACATTAAATCTTTTGGGTTTAAAAAGAAACTCGCTCTGTCACACATTCTGGGAGACAGTGAAGTCTGCAGATGCTGGCCATCAGAGTTGAGAATGTGTTGCTGGGAAGCACAACAGGTCAGACAACATCCGAGGACCAGGAAAATCGACGTTTCGGGCCGGGATTCTTCATCAGGAAGCACCGAAACGTCGATTTTCCTGCTCCGAGGATGCTGCCTGACCTGCTGTCACACATTCTCTCAATCCCTCAATTATTATTATATCCATAGATCTCTCCATCTCTCCTATACTCCTCTCCCTCACAAACGATGCAACCACTATGCCATAGCTGACACGTCCCCTTTGCATTAGAGGCGGTGAGGCCCTTGCTTGAAGGTTTCTACGAGATCAAATCTGATGGAGTGCATTTTCTATATTAAGCGAATCCTGTCAAACAATGAATGAAGCTACGAGTTGACAGCAGGTGGAGAGCCCTCGAAACCCAAAAAGAAACAGAAGGTTTTGTTTTTCTGTCCACAGTTGTCACCGCGTTTTCCGAGTTTCTCCAGCCCCTTTTGCTGTTTCAGGTCTCCAGTATCGACAGTTTGGTTTTAGTTTAGTAGGCCTTCCGAGTTTGTTCCACCATTGATCTGATTCCTCCACCTTCCTCCACCCCCCCGACCCCGATATGGTTTGCATAACTTTTCCCACTACGGAGGGGCTTCTGCGGTCCAAGCAGTGGCGCAGTGGTTAGCACTGCTGCCTCATAGCGCCCGAGACCAAGGGTCAATTCTGGATAAAAGCAAATCACTGCGGATGCTGGAATCTGAAACCAAAAGTGAAAATGCTGGAAAATCTCAGCAGTCTGGCAGCATCTGTAAGGAGAAAAAAGAACTGACGTTTCGAGTCTAACTGACCTTTTGTCAAGGGTCAGTTAGACTCGAAACGTCAGCTCTTTTCTCTCCTTACAGATGCTGCCGGACCTGCTGAGATTGTCCAGCATTTTCTCTTTTGGACCAAGGTTTAATTCCCACCTCGGGGAACAGTCTGTGTGGAGTTTGCAAATTCTCCCCGTGTCTGCGCGGGTTTCCTCCGGGTGCTCCGGTTTCCTCCCACAGTCCAAAGATCAGGTGAATTGCCCGTAGTGTTAGGTGAAGGGGTAAGTGTAGGGAAATTGGTCTGGGTGGGTTGCTCTTTGAAGGGTCGGTGTGGACTTGTTGGGCCGAAGGGCCTGTTTCCCCACTGTAAGTAATCTAATCTCAGTGGCCCAGAAAATATTTTTTAAAACCCGCTAATACTGGGAAGAGTTCGTGGTTTATGCTCTTTTCCTCAATCTTCAGAGAAATGTCCTTATAGATTCGCGGAATATTGGAGACGGGGAGCCTTGAATCGCGATACTACATTATACTGAGCAATATGGGGGCTTTGTACAAATTTGAGACAATTGCGTTTATCTTCAGCAATAGAAAATGCCCCGATGACTCAAATTCTGCATCGAGAATTTATTTCGCGCTTACCACGATTTCATAACTCAGACAACGCTGCCCTCTTTGATCCTGCTAACTATTCCCAAGATGTACCACAAACTTCGGGCCTCGGGCGACCCTCTGTGAGGCGTTTGCACATTCTCCCGATGTCTGTGTGGGATTTCTCCACATTCCAAAGATGAACAGGTTAGGTGAATTGGCCACGCTATATTGCCCATAGTGCTCAGGATGTGTATATTAGATGCATTACTCAGGGGTAAATATAGCTTGGGGGAATGGGTTGGTCTTCGAAGGGTCACTGCTTCCACATTGTAGGGATTCTATGATTAATTGTGCCGCCAGTTTTGTTCAGTTCTCGTTGACGGAAGAGTGTTCTGCTCCACCGCAGTCCAACACTGGCACCTGCACATCATGACGACAGCAAGAACACTTAAAGAAAACGAAAACCGAAAGAACTGCGGATACTGGAAATCAGAAACGAAAACAGAATTTGCTGGAAAAGCACAGCAGGTCTGGCAGCATCTGTGCAGAGAAATCAAAGTTAACCTTTCGGCTCCGTTGACCGTTTTCCCAGTAACCTTTCTTGTACTTAAAAATAATGCTTCCTCTGATGTGTGAAGCACTTTGTACATCCAGATATCACGGAAGACAGCTGTTCAAATGCAATGATTTGGAGATGCCGGAGTGGACTGGGGTGTACAAAGTTAAAAATCAAAAAAACACCAGGTTTAATTGGAAGCACTAGCTTTCGGAGCGCTGCTCCTACAATAGACAATAGACAATAGGTGCAGGAGTAGGCCATTCAGCCCTTCGAGCCTGCACCGCCATTCAATATAATCATGGCTGATCATTCCTAATCAGTATCCTGTTCCTGCCTTATCTCCATAACTCTTGATTCCACTATCTTTGAGAGCTCTATCCAACTCTTTCTTAAATGAATCCAGAGAGTGGGCCTCCACTGCCCTCTGGGGCAGAGCATTCCACACAGCCACCACTCTCTGGGTGAAGAAGTTTCTCCTGAGCTCTGTCCTATATCAGGTGATTGTGCTTCCAATTAAATCTGTTGGACTTTAACCTGGTGTTCTGTGATTTTTAATTTTGTCCAAATGAAAATATTTTCATGGTAGTATGTCCATTTTATTTAATGCCATTACCTTCCAGAAACCTATAGATTCTGTTATGAAAATGTTCAAAAGTTAAGTCTGCAGAGCCGTGTGGAGTAGAGATTTCTGTTAGATTCCAAACGCTGCGTGAACAAGTTCCTGCTTGGTCTTTATCGTGGAAGGAAATTGGAGAGTCTGCAGCCAACGAAACAGGCATCCGATCTGGCTGAAGTGTGTTACACTGTGTAACATTTGAAGTTAAAGAAAAAAGCTCCGCAATGCATTGGCCGGGAATCGAACCCGGGCCTCCCGCGTGGCAGGCGAGAATTCTACCACTGAACCACCAATGCAAGTACATGCAAGACTTACCAGAACTCTCCTGTAGTTTGAATCGCAGCGGGGAATTAAACCAGTCTTGTTGAAACAGTGTGGTGCTGGAAACGGACTCCAATCTCCAGTATCTGCAGCCCTCACTTTCGCCATTGCTGATGTAGCAAGAAACCAAGTAGCAAAATCGCAATGAAACAAGAACAGACGTTACTGGAAAAGCTCAGCAGGTCTGACAGCATCTGTGCAGAGAAATCAAAGTTATACTCTCGGCTCCGTTGACCGTTTTTCCAGCAATTTCCGTTCTTGTACTTGAAAAAATGTTTCCTCTGATGTGTGGAGCACAGCTGTCCAAATGTAATGATTTGGAGATGCTGGTGTTGGACTGAGGTGCACAAAGTTAAAAATCAACTTGATTCAAATGAAAATATTTTCATTGCGGTTGCCACTGCATGCTGAGTGGGTGGAATAAGTTACTGTTGGAACAATTGATTTTCTAAATTGACTCCTCTCATCTCATTTTTGACCCCTTAATCATCTCGGATGAACGACGGAGAACTAGATTACATTCCATACAGTACAGAGCAGGCCCTTGGGTCTAACAAGTCCACTCCGACCCTCCAAAGAGTAACCCACCCAGACCGGTTCTCCTACTCTATATTTACCCTTGACTAATCACCTAACACCATGGGCAAGTTAGCACGGCCAATTCACCTGACCAGCAAAGGATTCATTTGCTCAAGTCCGTTTAGAGATCCGCGATTGTACACCAGAGATTTTTCTGGTCGGCCGGGTACTTGCTTTGTTGCTGAGAGCAACAGAATCTCCACTCATTCTCCCCATTCCTCCTGCGAACCTTCACAGGGATTTGCAAAGTCCAGTTGGTTGCTGCCTCCTTTTTCCTGTTCCTGATTTTGTCTACCAGTGATCAAGTCGAGAAAGACTAGCTTA
The DNA here is from genome assembly GCF_004010195.1 of Chiloscyllium plagiosum. NCBI lineage: Eukaryota > Metazoa > Chordata > Chondrichthyes > Orectolobiformes > Hemiscylliidae > Chiloscyllium > Chiloscyllium plagiosum. The sequence continues at coordinate 27,615,520 of NC_057746.1, read as the reverse complement.
TGGAATATTGCGTGCAATTCTGATCTCCTTCCTCTCGGAAGGATGTTGTGCAACTTGAAAGCGTTCAGAGAAGATTTCCAACGATGTTGCCAGGGATGAGCAATAGGGAGAGGCTGAATAGGCTGCGGCTGTTTTCCCTGGAGCGTCGGAGGCTGAGGGGTGACATTATAGTGGTTTATAAAATCATGAGGGGCATGGATAGGATAAATAGAGAAGTTTTGTTTTACCCTGAAGGGAGGGGTGGGGGGGGGGGGGGGGCGGGGGGCGGGGTCCAGCACTAGAGAGCAGAGGTTTAGGATGAGAAGGAAAAATTTTTAAAAAGACCTTCGGGGCAAGTTTTTCACACAGAGGATGATGCATGTATGGAATCAGCTGCCAGAGGAAGTGGTGGAGGCTGGTACAATTATAAGATTAAAAAAAACATCTTGATGGGTATATGAGTAGAACGGGCTGAGAAGGATATGGGCTAAGTGCTGGCAAATAGGAGTAGCTTAGGTTGGGACATTTGGTCGGCATGGACAAATTAGACCGAAGTGTCTGTTTCTGTGCTGTATATATGACTATACCTATGACTGATCTGAAAAGTGAAGGTTTTTATTTCTTATATTCATTGGATGAGCATTTAATTGCTTGCTAGGTCATTGTTATTGCCCATCTCAAATTGTTCTTGAGAAAATGGTGAGAGGTGGGTCATTTCCTGGCATTTGTATTGTGCAATTGTACTTGCTATTTCTTAACCCAAGCCTGGGCATTGTCTAGGTTAATTTTTTTCAATACAACCTTTCTCTAGTGTGACTCGAGCCCAGGAGTGCAGGCTCATAAATAAGAGTCACTCCCGCTGTATTGTCCAGGATATTGTCATAGACCCAAACATCTTCTACCTCTTCATCAGTGACCTTCCTGCTGACATAAAGTGGGCTATTTTTGTTCATGATTGCATAATGATGGCACCATTCACAACTCCTCAGATATTGACGCAGACCATGTTCAAATGCAGCAAGCCAATGACCTCTGATGAACACAACTGTCTTCCTGTGTGCTAGATATGACTCCAACCAGTGGATAAACAAAGATTGTGAACCAACTCAGTTCACCAGTATAGAGTGTCATTTATGTTCTAGCATTGAATATGTTTGAGGTTGGATTGGAGAAATAGTTGGTATACTTCCAAAACCAAGGGATGGGCAAGAAAGTGAAGCTGATCATTAATAATAGTGAGCAGGCTTGATCTGTGGGCTATTTCTACCACCATCTCTATGTTCTTGTGTTTATACATATGAGTTGTGCTGATTGTGTGTGCACACAGCATGTTTATGTTTTAGTTAAAATGTAACTCATTTCCATTTTAAGAATAGCCTTCTCCACCTGGTCAGGAATCTATTGGCAAACTATAACTTGCAAGTAATAATTTTGTACCTAGAATCGAAGTTGTATTTTCTACACTATAGATTGTGAAATTTTTAAAAAGCGTTTAGATAAAATCTAACAATGATTAAGTATTGTAATAAAACATATACATCCATCGAATAATACTTCTGATGTAAGTTTACTCGCTGAGCTGGAAGGTTCATTTTCAGATGCTTTGTTACCATAATAGGTACACATCATCACTGAGCCTCTGATGAACTAGGAAGTAGGGAAATCCCTAGCAATTACAGACCAGTCAGTCTCACGTTTGTCGTCTGCAAGGTGTTAGAAAGGATTCTGAGGGATAGGATTTATGACCATCTAGAAAAGCATGGCTTCATTAAATGCAGTCAGCACGGCTTTGTGAGGGGCAGGTCATGCCTCACAAATCTTATTGAGTTCTTTGAGGATGTTACTAGACAAGTTGGTGAGGGTCGAGCGGTGGATGTGGTGTATATGGACTTCGGCAAGGCATTTGATAAGGTTCCCCATGGTAGGCTCGTTCAGAAGGTCAGGAGGAATGGGATACAGGGAAATTTAGCTGTCTGGTTACAGAATTGGCTGGTCGACAGAAGACAGCGAGTGGTAGTGGAAGGAAAGTATTCTGCCTGGAAGTCAGTGGTGAGTGGTGTTCCACAGGGCTCTGTTCTTGGGCCTCTAGGCTTTGTAATTTTTATTAATGACTTGGATGAGGAGATTGAAGGATGATTTAGCAAGTTTGCAGACGACACAAAGGTTGGAGGTGTCGTTGACAGTATGGAGGACTGTTGTAGGCTGCAGCGTGATATTGACAGGATGCAGAGATAGGCTGAGAGATGGCAGATGGAGATCAACCTGGATAAATGCGAAGTGATGCATTTTGGAAGGTCGAATTTGAAAGTTGAGTACAGGATTAAAGACAGAATTCTTGGCAGTGTGGAGGGACAGCGGGATCTTGGTATGCAGGTACATAGATCCCTTAAAATTGCCACCCAAGTGGACAGGGTTGTTAAGAAAGCATATGGTGTTTTGGCTTTCATTAACATGGGAATTGAGTTTAAGAGCCGTGACATCGTGTTGCAGCTCTATAAAACGTTGGTTAGACCGCACTTGAAATACTGTGTGCAGTTCTGGTCGCCCTATTATAGGAAAGACGTGGATGCTTTGGAGAGGGTTCAGAGGAGGTTTACAGGATGCTGCCTGGAATAGAGGGTTTATCGTACGAAGAGAGGTTGACTGGGCTCGGACTTTTTTCATTAGAAAAAAGAAGGAAGAGAGGGGGCCTAATTGAGGTGTACACGATAATGAGAGGCATAGATAGAGTTGATACCCAGAGACTTTTTCCCAGGGCAGAAATTGTTAACACGAAGGGTCATAGTTTTACGCTGTTTGGCGGAAAGTATAGAAGGGATGTCAGAGGCGGGTTCTTTACGCAGAGAGTTGTGAGAGTATGGAATGCGTCGCCAGCAGCAGTTGTGGAAGCGAGGTCATTGGGGATATTTAAGAGACTGCTGGACATGCATTTGGTCACAGAAATCTGAGGGTTCGTACGTTAGGTTTACCTAACACGAGGATCAATGTTCGGCATAACATCGTGGCCCCAAGGGCCTGTTCTGTGCTGTACTGTTCTATGTTCTATGTTCTAACTCCAGTGAGCAACTGCATGACTAATGTTAACTCTGTGGAGGTAAATAGATTTGTATGACTTAAGATTGGGCTCAAACATGACCGTGTAATGATAAACAGGTAAGAATATATTACAAAACACCACATTCTAAGTAATTTTTCCATAAAACGTGTAATTTCAGTCAAGAAAATGTCCTTCCTTCTATTCCAGGAAACACTGTCCTAGAATTTAAAAAAAGAACTTAGTGTGATAGTAATAGATCGAAAGGTGCTACAAAAGTGCTGTCAAAGTCGACAATTGGGAATTGAGGGAAGCATAAAGTGGTCAACTTTAGAAGAGGAGTTGCTGAATTCAATTGAATAATTTTGAAAGAGAAGCAGGGACTGAGAGACCTGTTGGGTCACACAGCGTCCTTTCATCATAAAGTCAGAAGTGGGCATTTTTGTTCATGATTGTATAATGATAGCACCATTAACAACTCCTCAGATACTGAATCAAATGCAGCAAACCAATGACGTCTGACAATTACAACCACCTACCATTGTGCTAGATATGACTCCAACCAGTGGAAAAACAAAGATCGTGAATGGACTGAGTTCTTCACAATGGAAGGTCATTGATGTTCTAGCATTGAATATATTTGAAGTTGGATTAGAGAAATGGTTTTTATGCTTATAAAACCAATGGATGGGCAAGATAGTGAAGTTGATCATTAATAATATTGGATCAGGCTTGATTTGTGGGCTAATTCTACCACCATCGTTATGTTCCTGTGTTTCTCAATATGAGTTGTGTTGATTGTCTGCACACAACATGTTCATGTAATAATTAAAATAGAACTCATTTTCCATTTTAAAAATAGCCTTCTCTACCATGTAAGCAAGCTATAATTTGGAAGTAATAATTTTGGGCCGAGAATCCAAGTTGTACTATTTACATTATATATTGTGGAATTTTAGAACAATGTTTAGGTGAAATCTAACAATGATTAATTATTGTAATAAAACATATACACCCATAGAGTTATACTTCTGGATGTAAGTATGCTTGCTGAGCTGGGAGGTACACTTTCAGACACTTTGACACTATACTGGGTAACATAATCAGTGAGCCTCTGGTGAACTCCAGTGAGCTGTAGTTGCATGACTGACAGCTCTTTCATCCTAGGCCTCCTACAGCGCCACTCCCTCACCTCCCGATGCTTGGAGAAAGAATGCCTCATCTTCTACATTGGAGCACTCCAACACCAGGGCATCAATGTGGACTTCACCAGTTTCCTCATTTCCTCTCCTCCCACCTTATCCCAGTTCCAACTTTCCAACTCAGCACCATTCTCATGACTTGCCCTACCTGCCAATCTTCCTTCCCACCTATCTGCTCCACCCTCCTCTCTGATCTATCACCTTCATCCCTGCCCCCATCCACCTATTGTACTCTTTGCTACCTTCTCCTCAGCTGCAGCCCACTCCCATTTATCTCTCCACCGCAGTGTCTCCCTGCCTTCATCCCTGATGAAGGGCGTTTGCCCGAAACGTTGACTTTCCTGCTCCTCGGATGCTGCCTGACCTGCTGTGCTTTTCCAGCACTACTCTAATCTCGACTCCGATTTCCAGCATCTGCCGCCCTCACTTTTGCCTGACATCTCTTTCGGCCTGACTTTAACTCTGTGGAAGTAAACAGATTTGTATGACTTAAAATTGCGCTCAGACATGAATATGTCATGATAAACACGTAAGAATCTGTTACAAAACACCACCTTCTAAGTTACTTTTCCAAAAAAATGTGTAATTTCAGTCAAGAAAATGTCCTGCCTTCCATTCTAGGAAACGCCGTCCTAGAATTAAAAAAAGTTAGTGGGATGGTAACAGATTGAGAGGCGCTACAAAAGTGCTGTTGAAGTCCATAATTGGGATTTGAGGGAAGCATAAATTGGTGCACTTTAGAAGGGGACTTGGTGAATTCAATTGAAAAATTTTAAAGGAGAAGCAAGGACTGAAAGATCTGTTGAGTTACAGACCCAAAACATCAAAATAATTAATCATAGAACCAACCCTAAGTTCTGATTTTTGATGGTTTGGAATGTTTGAATTGACGAGAGAGGAAGGGGTAGTGTTTTCAATAGTAAATTTCGTAAAGGAGTTAGATACATTTTCGAATAGATAATTCTCACGCTCTGGAACAACAGTGGGACAACCAGTTCAGCAGACCATATTCCTGAACTAAACTAGTCCCACCGGCTTTCGTTTGGCACATATCCCTCCAAACCTTTTCTATTCATGAACATATCCAAATGTCTTTTAAACATTGTAACTGAACCTGCATTCCTCCACTTTCTCTGGCATAGGACAATTCTTTCAAAAGCAGCCAGAAGCCGGACCCTTTTTTTTTAACCCCAGTTGTGTTCTTTTCAGGGTATCATATTAAAAACTCAATCTTTGCCTCAGGCACTGGGACCGCAACAACCTTTACCCTCGAAAAGATTGCCTGAGTGACTGTGACAGTCACACAGGATAGATCTTTCAGCGATGGGGTCTATCCCATCATTCTTGGATCACAGCCGTTCATCTCAAGACCATTTTCCAACACTATGACCATTTTACTTAATGCCATTGGTTTCCAACAACATATGGATTATGTCATGAAAATGTTCGAAAATTGTACATTGCTCAAAAACTGCATGAATTCATGTAAAACACTTTTATTTCACTTTTTAGATTAGAATCAATCTAAACATCATGGCATAGACAGAGAACACAGGGGGCGAACACCTTTAACATATTGTCTAGCTAACACCAATTGTTACAGTGAACCTGAGAATGCAACTTTAAAAATAATGCTTTTTGATGAATGAAGTGAAACTATCATGGTATTCGAACAGATGAAGGACTCAACAGACAATCAAGGTATTTTTCAATGTATAATTTCAGTTACATCACACTGTAAACTTTTGCGATAACTTCTGTGTCTTACAAATGTGTCCTCCACAACCACTTTATGGAGGAGCGATTCTCCGAAAGCTAGTGTGTTTCAAATTCAACCTATTGGAATATAACCGGGTGTTGTATGATTTTTAAATTTGTACACACCTGTCAAACACCGGCATCTCCAAATTTACAAATTGAGCCTGCAGAGGGTTGTGGGGAAGAAATTTCTGTTAGATTCCACATGATGAGCGAACAAATACCGGCTTGGTCTTTAACGTGGCAGGAAATTGGATAGTCTGCAGCCAGACGAAACACGCATCCCGATCTGGCTGAACTCCGTTACACTACGTAATATTTGAAGCAAAACACGCGACAACGCATTGGACTGGAGGCGAACACGGGCCTCCAACGTGGCAGGCGAGAATCCAACCACTGAACCTCCAATGCACGAGTTACAAAGCTGGCTGGCGACAACTCTCCGAAAACGTGAATTCCACGCCATTACATTCCAGAAGCCTATGGATTCCATCATGAAGATGGAGCCTGCAGAGCCGGAGGTGACGGCGATCTTTGTTAGAATCAACACGCTGAGTGAAGACATTCCTGTTGAACGCGCACCAAGCACATAGAAAAGTACAGCACAGAATGTTGTGCCCACGATGTTGTGCCGAGGTTTCATCCTAATGTAATGTAACCTACGCAACCCTCAACTCACTGCTCTCCATGTACACGTGGAGCAGTTCCTTAAATGACCCCAATGACTCTGCTTCCACCACCACAGCTGGCAACCCATTCCATGCATTCGCAACTCTCTGCGTAAAGATCCTACCTCTGACGTCTCCTTGATACTATCCTCCTAATATCTTCAAACTATGACTCCGGCTATTGACTCTGTCTGTGCCACTCATTATTCAAAGATATTGAATGCGAGAACATCAATGACGCTCTGTTGTGAAGAACTGAGTAGGTTTACAATCTTTATTTATCCACTGGTTGGAGTCGCATCTAGCACAAAGAAAGACGATTGCGTTCGTCAGAGGGCATTGGCTTTCTGGATTTGAACCTAGTATGGTCTGCTTCAGTATCTGAGGAGTTGTCAGTGGTGCTATCATTATGCAATCGTGAACAAAAATGCACACTTCTGACTATATGACAGAAGGAAGGTCACTAATGAAGCAGCAGAAGATGTTTGGATATATGATAGTACCCTTCCTGATGAAGGACTCCTGCCCGAGAGGTCGATTTTGCTGGTCCTCGGATGCTGCCTGCCCCGCAGTGCTTTTCCAGCACCACTCTAATCACATTCGGCGTATGCAGTCTGGCCCATCATTCTGGGATCACGGCCGGTCATCTCACTATGTCGATTTTACTTAATGCCATTAGTTTCCAGAAACCTGTGGATTCCGTCATGAAAATGCTCAAAAATGGAGCCTGCAGCGCAGTGTGGGG
>NC_057746.1:27476373-27607634 GCF_004010195.1 Chiloscyllium plagiosum | reverse complement strand
CCATCATTCTGGGATCACGGCCGGTCATCTCACTATGTCGATTTTACTTAATGCCATTAGTTTCCAGAAACCTATGGATTCCGTCATGAAAATGCTCAAAAATGGAGCCTGCAGCGCAGTGTGGGGCGGAGATTTCTATCCGATCCCACACGAGGAGTGAACACATGTCTGTTAACCGCGCGCGCAGCAGGACATCGGTGAGTCTGCAGCCAGGCGAAACAGACTTTGCATCGGGCTGAACTCGGTTATGCCGTGCAGCATTCGAAATAAAGGGAGCGGCAATGCATTGGCCGGGAATCGAACCCGGGCCTCCCGCGTGGCAGGCGAGAATTCTACCACTGAACCACCAATGCGCCGGCGGACAACGTGCGCGAGAACTTTACTACACTTTGAACTCCAGCAGAAAACTTAACCGGTATTGTTGATATTCTGCACAGTGGTGCAGCAAACTGACTCCAATCTCCAGCATCTGCAGCCCTGACTTTCTCCATTGCTGATATAGCGAGAAACCAAGTAGGAAAATCGCAATGAAGTGCTCTTTGTTTGACTGGTTTGATTTGATCTGAACACTGATTTTTATTTCAAAATATATAAAGTAAATAATACAACTAGGATTCGAGGCTCAAAATTATTACGTGCAAATTATAGTTTGCCTAGATGGTTCCTGACCAAGTGGAGAACGCTATTCTTAAAAAGGAAATGAGTTCTACTTGAATTATAACATTAACGTGTTACGTGCACACAATCAGCACAACTCATATTTATAAACACAAGAACATAGAGATGGTGATAGAAATAGCCCACAGATCAAGCCTGCGAGAATTCTACCGGTCATCTCACGGCCGGTCATCTCACTGTGTCGATTTTACTTAATGCCTTTAGTTCCAGAAGCCTATGGATTCCGTCATGAAAATGCTCAAAAATGGAGCCTGCAGTGCAGTGTGGGGCGGAGATTTCTATCCGATCCAACACGCTGTGTGAACACATTCTGTTCACCGCGCAGCAGGACATTGGTGAATCTGCACCCAGGCGAAACAGATATTGCATCTGGCTGATCTCTGCTCTGCTTTGCTCTGCTGCTTCTGTCAATGTTTGAGCAGGATTTAGCGAGTTTTTAGTGCATACATACTTGTATTCCATTTTTAAAGTTGTTCATTCTCCCAATGTGGCTCTATGAAATGGGCATAAGCTAAATAAAAGCCTTTTTCATTTGTCCTGGAATTAACATTTAGTTTGTTATTTCTACAGGTTTTAATACCCTGTAGTGTATTGCTTTGTCAAGTGAGGCTAAGCAGTCTCACATGATGTTCAAGTCTTCCAGCCTACATAGATGTATTGTGTATTATAAGTAAGCCAAAGTCGTCACGAAACACTAATCCCTTAATTCGTCCTGCAGCTAAATGGGTCATTGTTGCTTCTATGTTGCTCCCACATGCCCTGCAGTTTCCCCCACCGCACATTAGTTGTTTTCTTTAATTTACATTCAATGCATTTTTACGCATTTCTTTGAAATTTGCTTCTGTTGGTGGATGAGTCATCGCATTGCAGATGTTTAAAATTATATCTGTCCATGGCATATGGATGTTACTGGTAAAGTCGTGTTGTAGCTCCCATCCCTGCCAAAAGGACAATGATGAGCTCATAAATAATAGATGCTAAGACCTACTGAATAATAGTCATTAAAAACATTCCAACTGCATTGTTGTCAATTAGCTTGATGCTTTTTAGTGGTTGAGGCCAAAATATTAAATGTTTTGAGGGAGTTATATGTAGTTCTTATGGCTAAAGGGATCAAAGGGTATGGGAAGAAAGCAGGAGCAAGATACTGAGTTGGCATATCGGCAATGATACATGGAATGATGGAGCAGTCTTGCAGGTCTTCATCTATTTTCCATGTTTCTATGCTTCCAGTTCCCCTGTTGCTATCCCTCCCTAATTTAAAATTCTGCCCTTCACTTGTGTTGTTTCTTCTGGTCGTCAGAGTGGAGCAGTAGCTCAGTGATTCGCTCTGCTACCTCCCTGTGCCAGGGACGCAGGTTTGATTCCATCTTGTGGTGGCTTTGTGAAGTTTGTACATTCCTTCTGTATCTGTGTGGGCTGATTCTGGCTGCTCTTGTTTCATCCCACAGTTCAAAGGTGTGCAGGCTAGGTGAATTGGCCACGCTAATTTGCCCAAAGTGTACAGATTTGGTGGATTAGCCATGGGAAATGCAGATTTGCGGTGGGAGGGTCAGTGTGTTTCTGATGGGCTGAATGGCCTACCTCCATGCTGTGGAGAGTCTATGATTCTCATTCTCCCTTCCAAAATGACCCACTTACCAACTCCGAGTATTAAATTTCCTCTGCCCTGCGTTTACTCACTTCACGAACTTGTCTACATATTGTACTTACTGTGTGTTTTGAACTCTTTCAGAAAGAAATTTTTTCGGAAGAGAATGCTTTTTTTTCGGAATACTTTTTTATCCTGAATCTCAGCAGTTTCCTAAACAATGCAGAACATTTATAATGCCAACCATTTAATGTTTACAGAGTACGTGATCATCATCAAGTACTGTCATTCGCTGAAGATGCACTGTGTACTGGCAAATTCAAAGCCCCTTTACAGTACATAGTATGGAGACAAATGATAGACACCATTAAGCCAGGTAAAACTGATTTTACTTTGCATCATATACAAATTCAGGTGAGAAGAGTATTCTCTGATACCTGGATTCAATTAGTTTGTTGGTTAAGCCATGCATTTCACGATTCTCGTATATTGTGGTATTGGCTGTTTGCAAGTGGCTGAATCATTCAGCTCTACGTATCAAACTAATACAGACCCGTGTAATAATGTTTGTACACAGGCTTCATTGCCTAAAGAGCTGATTTGCAATACTGTCATATACTTGTATTGTGTAACTCTATGTTATCCCTTCCAAAAACTATCCTCACTCTCAAATTTATTTAAAGCTCTACTTATTCAATTCACTGTGCAGTAGCTATTTAACGGTGCAGATGGAGTGTGGGGATGTAAATCCAGTGAGTGCCCAGGAGCATTAAAGAGATTTCATTCACAGCACTCCCTTCCACCGTCACATGGAAATTATTGTAATACATAGAAAAATATATATTTTTCTCTCATACTGAATAACCGAAAACTCGCTATAGGAAAATACATTTGAAATATCGTCACTTTTCTAATTAACTTTTGAACTTGAAATAAACACTGTGCTCATACAAATATCATCAAACCCTGATATTCTAGTATATAGGGCTTTTTCCAGACAGTTTGTATACTTGTCTTTTTCAACTGACACTCTGATCCCACATAGCCGATTGCAGCCCTGAATACATTCAAACGTACTTCTATCCAAATGAATGGGTTCTGAGATTGTGACTGCAAAGTTAGCTTATCCATCTTAATCTGAAACTCTTTTTCCTAATGTTTTCACCTCCTGAGTATATTTTCAATATTCACTTGATTGCTATTCAATCCTGCACCCCTGGCAGAAGGAAATGCTGCCTTTGGGGGCCTCTTGAGCTGGCTAGAAAATACCCCTGGGACCCTTTCAGCCTCTATAGCAAAGCATCTCCAAGACTATTATGATGCATTGGCCAAAGGATACTCGAGAAGCTTGATGATGAGTAACCCACATGATTGGTATCATATCTAGAAACTTTTACTCCCTCTACCACTGATGCACAATAGCAGCATTGCAGACATTTAACATATAATGCAGAAATTTACAGCAGCTCCTTAGGCAGCACCTTCTAAGCAACAGCCATTGCTATATAGAAGGACCATGATATCAGACATTTGGGAACATTAACATCTAGAAGCTCCCTTCAAAGCCATTCGTTACCTTGGCTTGGAAGCATTCAGAATTTTTCTGACGCCAGATTGCCAAGAAGCACAGAGGTAGCTGGTCAAAGTCCATTTGCTGAAGACAGAATTAAAGACTAATTTCTGGAAGTTAGCATCGAGGCCACTAAATGAAATAAATCTTTGCAGAGTGTATGTGGTGAATATTTTGTTGTATTTCGATGTGTTTATGTATTAACATGATTGCACTAAATCTAATCTGGGGCATTGTCTCATGTTTGGTCTTTGATTTTCAATCAAAGGTGGTTTAGGGAAATGAGTGTTTGTGCTCATTTGGATTTTTTTTTGTAACATTGGCTGGCATCTCAAAACCTACAACTGTCTTCTCGTGACTCATGCATTTCTGCACACACATCCATCTATCTCCCTCTCATTCACCATCCCACCTGAAAACATCCATTGCCTCATTTCCCAACTCGCACTGCCTCAAAACTTAAACCACCGCCCGCTCACTCACAACAGTCCATCCCGTCCTCTCCCTGGCTCTTGTACCTCAAATGATTCAGCAATACATCCTAGAAATTCAGTTGGCCATATAAAGTATGTATGAGTGAATAAATCACAACATCAAAGAAACTACTGACTGTTGTATTTTAACCTCCTGCAGCTCCAGCCACTCTGACTCTGGATCCGAACACAACGAATTCCCGACTCATCCTGTCTGAGGACGGGACAAGTGTGAGGCTCGGAGACAAAAAAACAATCAATTCCTGATGCCCCAAGGAGGTTTGATCTCTGGGGTTGTGTCCTAGGAATGGAAGGATTCACTTCAGGAAGACATTACTGGGAAGTGAAGGTGGGACACAACAGTTGGTGGAGTCTGGGAGTGGCTCAAGAGTCTGTGAATACGAAAGGGAAAATTGAACAGAGGCCAGAGTTTGGATACTGGAGTATTGGACTGGAATTTGGAAATGCTTATTTTGCTTTCACCTCACCCTCAAATACATCCTTAAGTCTGACTGTGAATCCCCAGAGGATCGGGGTTTATCTGGACTATGAGAGTGGACAGGTGTCATTTTACAATGCGGACAACATGTCTTATCTGCACACGTTCACCCACATTTTCACTGAGGTGGTCTATCCTTTCTTCAATCTAGGATGGTATGATGCTGGCAAACACCCCGCCCCGCTGACAATCTGTGGGTTAAAGGACACGAACAAATTCATCCCATAATATAACACAGTCCCTCTGCCTCCTGCCAGCTGTAAGCTGATGGGGGTCCGTCTCAACCACAGGTAGAGAGAGAAGCCAGGTCAACATTCTGGGAATAAGCACTGTATCGGAAATTGGAACTGAAAGATCGACAACAGCTCTTGCAGAGCTAGGAAATTAAGAAGGGGGGAACAAAGAAATGTGTTGTAAAGAGACACTTATTGAGTGGAATGCGTTGTGAGCTTCAGGAACCGAAGGATCTTCCTGCCTGAAATGTTCCTCTACGGGTGGAAGGTGGCACTACATCCTGTTGTTTGTGCAACATCGTTCACGTTGTTCTGACTTATTCCTTCACTGAATGTGGTTGTCACTAGCAAGGTCAGCATAACTTAGTAAGGTGCTGGCAAGCAGCCTTGATGAACTGCTGCAGTCTTTGTGGTGGAGGGGCACCCACACTCCTGATTGGTAGGGCAGCTATTGATGTTATCCAGTGTTAGTGAAGGTGTGGAGATGTAGTTCCAGATAGGGATAGTGTGTATCTTGGAAGGGACATTACAAAGGTGATCCCAAGAATTTACTGCCTTTGTCCTACACGTGGCAGTATGTGGTTTGAAAGATTCTGTTGAAGATTTCATAAGTTGGCTAAGTGCATGATACAGTTTGTTAATTCACCAGACACAGTGGCTTGCTGACAGAGTAAGTGATATTTGCTTGGTGAATTGAGCATTCACTTTCTCATGAATAATATTAAGTTTCTTGATATTCAGGCACGTGGAGCATTTCCTATGATGCCTCTTACTTGGCTTCTTGTTATGAAGGAGCCAGTGATGGACTGGGGTGGAACAAGTTAAAAATCACATACCACCGGGTTATAATCCAACAAGTTATCTTGAGAATGTGACTTAAAAGACGTTCTGGAATTTACATATTAATGCCCAAAAACCTGGAACACCTTCTAAAAGATGAAAGACTTAACAACAATCTAGGTTTGTTCAATATATATAATTTCAGTTGCATGACACTGCAATTTTTTCCAATGAATTCTGTGTCTTACGGTGCTGCTCCACAGCTACCTGATGAAGGAGCATTGCTCTGAAAGCTAGTGCTTCCAAGTAAACCTGTTGGACTATAACCTGGCGTTGTCTGATTTTTAACTTTGGCTTCTTGTGAATAGAGTTTGAGATGTCACAAGGCTGAGTTATTCACTTGCAGGATTCCCAGCCTCTGAGCTAGTAAATCATAAAATAATGAATTCACTTTCTTTTTTTTTAAAGTGAGGAATCGTTCCTTTATCAAATCCAATAAACATTTTTTAAAATTTGTGTTTGTTTTATTTTTACACCTTTTTAAACTTTCAATCCTTTTCTAATCCGTCCTGAGTTTATTGCATGATTCAAAGAATCCAAAATTCACCCTGGTAATTCAGTTGTCCTTAGATATAGGAGAAAATGAGGACTGCAGATGCTGGAGCTCAGAGTCAAGAGTGTGTTGCTGGAAAAGCTCAGCAGGTCAGGCAGCATCCAAGGAGCAGAAGAATCGATGTTTCGGGCATAAGCCCTTCCCGATGAAGGGCATATCTTGAAACAATGATTCTCCTGCTCCTCGGGTGCTGCCTGACCTGCTGTGCTTTTCCAGCAACACACTCTCGACCACCTAGACATGGTCAGCAAAAAGGCCGCATGAATGACCATTTGTTTCAGATGAGAAACCTCACACGATCATAGAATCGTATCTTGCTTTGAATGTCAATACTTCCATTTGATAGCAAGCCGTATTGCCAAAGAGGTGGCCACATAGCATGGAAAGTGATCATTCTCAGAAACCTGCCTGTGTTAAAGTTTTGTGCTTTATAACTTCAGCTTGGTAAATCTTCACCCTTTCATATAATATCTCCTGATGACACCATAATCATACATGTATAAGCAATAACCTGGTGTGAAGATATTAGCTATTCAATATCAAAAGTCATAGGATCAGAAAAAAGCTCTTTGGCCCATCACACCCATGTCAGTCAAAAACATTCAATTAACTAATCCAATGCTATTTTAAAACTCTTGGCCCATAGCCTTGTATGCCTTGGCATTACAAGTGCACATTTAAATGCTTGTTTCAATGTTATGCAAGTTTCTGTTACTACCACCACTGAGGCAGTGAGTTGCAGCTTCGCACCATCCTCCAGCTAAAAATGTATTTTTTCTCACATCCCTTTAAATGTCTCACGCATTATCTGAAATCTATGTCATCTGATCGCAGATCCTTTCATTGACAGGTAAATGTCTTCCTGTCTATCCTATCTATGCCTCTCATAACTTGATACATCTCAATCATGTGACCTCTTAATCTCCTCTGCTCTAACAAAAACAACTCCAGTCTGTCCAATCTCTCTTCGTAGCTAAAACTCTCTAGCCCAGGCAACGTCCTGGTAAGTCTCCTTTACACCTTCTCCTGTGCAATCACATCCCCCCTTGAATTTGAATTCCAGAACTGCACACAATATTCGAGCTGTGGCCTTACAGCTTTATACATTTCCAGCAAAGTCTCCCTGCTCTTAAACTGTATGCCTTGCCTAATAACGGCACACACACCAAATGCCTTCTCAACCACTTGATCTACCTGTCCTGAACCTAATGGGACTGACATGCATGCACTAAAACGGCTCTCTGATCCTCAGTGCTTCCCAGGGTCCTACTGTTCATCATGCGAAAAATTTACTTAGTGAAACAATAGCCACCAAATATATCTTCATGCTAGTCTTACATTGCCAATCAATCTTAGGTATAAATTGACACATTTCTCTGTCCTACTTGTAGCTCCGACCTCTGAATAGCAAGGCTCAGTTCAAGTCCTATGTACTCAAGAGGTATGTAATAATATTTCTAAAAAGATTGGTTACAAAATATTTGCAATATCTTGTCGAATATGACTTAGTATTTCGCCCTTGGCACGGGCTCTGTCTTTATTCTGGCACATTCCATTGCACAGCGCATGCTCATAATCAGTGGTGTTCCCACAACTCTGCTTCAGATCGGACATAATCAATATTTGATCTTTTTCTTCAGAAATGGCAGTTAACTCCAAATGTTGTTTTATGTCAATTCGTATTGGTACTTGAGGTAGGCATTAAAATTGTGAAACTGCACCTTTTCATTACAACATTTCTTTTGCCTACCATTACATCTTAACAGCTTTCCGCTAAGTCAATGTGGCGGCCTTTGGTATGGAGTTATAAGGTCCACTTGTCTATTTATCTGATATGAGAGCCAGTGGTGTAAAGAACTATTCATTATTTTGGGGTTCATCTTCATCAGTGTTCAACTAATATATGGCTAACAACATCGCACACATAGAATTCCTACAGTGCAGAAAGCCCATCGATTCTGAATCAAGTGCATCCCACCCCGCCACACTATACCTTTGATTCTGCATTTTCAATCACTAAATCACCTAGCCTGTGCACCTCTATGGGGCAATTTAGCATGGGCAATCCACCTAACCTGCACATCTTTAGACTGTGTGGAGGAAATCGGAGCACCTGGTGTGAACATGTTCCACATAGGCAGTAATGCAAGGCTGGAATTGATCTCAGGTTCCTGGCACTATGAGGATTTTTGTCACCGTGCTGTCCCAGCCCTGCAAAAAATTTCATTGAAACAGGCAATTATCAGTGTTTTGTCTGGAAGGGCTACGCCAACAAGCATGGACATTTGTGGTATCTACAGTTGCAAACTTAGTTAATTCAAGATACGTTATACAAGAATAGAGTGCAATGGCCATGGAATCTTAACTGACTAGCCATAATAACAATATTGTGGTTCCAGGAGTTCGTCAGAAGATATGAATTCTGTAGCGAGTAACCCACGTCCAGACTCCCCTATGCCTGTCAGCAAGGCACATGTCAAAAGTGTGATGGATTACTCCATGCTTGCCTGAATAAGAGCAGCTCCAACAACACTCAGCAAGTTCAATCACATGCACAGCAAATCAACTACCCCATCTTCCACAAGCAACACTCAATCCTTTCACCATGCAGTAGCAGCGGTGAATGGCACCCCAAGATGCATTATGGTAAATCACCAAGGCTCATCAGACAGCATTTTCCAAATGCAAAATCGATACCATCTGGAAAGACAGACCAGCAGGTACATGGAACTATCATGAACTTGCAGTTCTGTCCCGTTTGAACACCATACTGCCTTGGAAGTATACTATCGTTCCTTTATTGTCATTGGGGTAAAACTCAGAACTGCATCCCAATCAGTACTGTGGATATACCTACAGCTTCGTTAAAGAAGACAACTCACAACCGCACTTCTAAGGCAACTAAGGACGCGAGTAAGTGCTGGCTAGCCACCAATGTTCAGATCCAATGAGGAATTTTTAAAATAAATTTTCTTCCTAATGGTATTGTTGGTGTCCGTACATTCCATGAACTGCAATATTTCAAGAAGGCTGCTCACTGCCCCAACTTTCGAATAGGCAATAAATGCTGACCTAGCCAGCGACATCTCCATCCCATGAAGGGATAAAAGCAAATCTTGCTAAATGTATTCCAAACTTTTGACACAATGCTGCAACGGCGATCTAACTAAACATTTAGAAACATTTCACACAATTTCCTGGCTTTTATGATCGATGTCATTGTTTATAAATCTAAAGTCACTCTATATACTGTAATATATTATCATACATTATCAACTTGTCCAGACATCTTCAAATATGTTTATACACATTATTTATTGTCATATTTATTAAAGTTTTGAATGCTTGTCTTGCCTTTATATGCGTTTTTTTAAATCCCTTTTTCTTTTCTTTCTTGCTTTTACTTGGCCAGGTAGATCTCATTCTTTCTAGCTGACACCTTGTGCAGCTTTTCCATTATCAAGGATTGTTGGCATTTGTTCTATCTGTGTCACATCAAATTGGTATCATTTAATTCATATTGTCTCTCCTCATCACAGTGACTAAAATATGCAACTTCACAGGTATATATGTTAAATTGTACCTAGCATTTGTGTCTCACCGGTCTATCAATGTCCCTCTAAAGTCAGTTACTGTCTTTCACACTAGTTACATTTGCAAACGTGTGTCATCTACAACTTTTGAAATGAAGCCCTTCATACCCAAAACAAATGAAATTAAGGTAGAAATCAACCAATATCAAATTGAATATCAGATGAGGTTTAATTCGTAAAATGATCTTGTGTTAGCCTAAAATGTGATACCGCAATCTGTGAGCTGTGCAAATTAATGGGGCACATTGTCAAGAATTGGGCATGAGGAGGAGGACTGATGTAGATGAGGAAGACTAAGTGGGCAAGGAGCAAGGATGAGCAAAATGAACAATGATATTTAAGGCGGGAATAGAAAGAAAGCAGAGAAACTTGAAAGGGTTCAGAAAAGACTTCAGGGGTCAGGAGTTGGCGGGTTTGGAGGATTTGAGCTATAGGGAGAGATTGAATAGGCTGGGGCTGTTTTCCCTGGAGCATCGGAGACTGAGGGGTGACATTAGAGAGGTTTATAAAAGCATGAAGGGTATGGATAGGATAAGTAGACAAGCTCTTTTCCCTGAGGTGGGGGAGTCCAGAACTAGAGGGCACCGGTTTAGGCTGACAGGAGAAAGACATTAAAGGGACCTAAGGGGCAACTTTTTCACACTGAGGGTAGTGCATGTACAGAATGAGCTGCCAAAGAAAGTGGTGGATGCTGATACAATTGCAGCATTTAAAAGTATCTGGATGTGTATATGAATAGCAAAGATTTAGAAGGATATGGGCCAATTGCTCGCAAATGGGACTAGATTAGGTTAGGATATCTGGTCGGCGTGGATGTGTTGGACTGAAGGATCAGCTTCCGTGCTGTAAATTTCTATGACTCTATGACTATGAATGAAGGAATGGATAAGGAAAAGAAGTGCGCCTGTGGAGGATAGGATTAGAGTATGAGGGCTGTTAGTTATCTGGAGGTGGAGGAGAGGAGATGGACCTGAGCAGGTTAAGTAATGCAAGGTGGGGAAATGGATGAGGGTGAAGAGGAGACAGAAAATTTGAAGCATAGGCGAGGCAGAATGGGGATGAGTGCTAAGAAGTCAATGGGAATTAGGAAGGGGTACAGTATCACAGAGTGCTTTGGAATGGGAAAGACATCCACTTCGATGTTGGACAAGGAGGAAAAGAGAATAAAAGCAAGAGGATAAGGAATTGTGAGCAGGAAGAGGAAGAAATAGATGAGAGTTTGGGGAAGGCTGAAAGGTATACACAGAGGAGAGGATGAGGTTGAGAATAGACGTGGAATTACAGAAAGGAGAAGCATGAAACTGGGAGTGACAGGTTGTTGAAGGACTGCAATGTACCCTTGATTTGATTGGATGTGGTGGTGGATGGGCGGTTAAGGATATATTCACGTGGGCATGAGATGTGTCCCCGAATTGTTGATGACATAGTAACTAGTTGTGCTGGAGGCTGTCAAAACTTTTAATGAATTATCATAAAATTGTAATTTTATCGAATCATAAAATTGTTACATTACAGAAATAGGGGATTTTGTCATCGTGCCCAGCTGGCTTTCTGGTGGAACAGATTTCTAAGTGCCAATCAACCGCCTTTCAGTGAAGCACTGCATGCATTTCCTTTCAAATATTATTGCGATTCCCTGTTGCCTCAAATGAATCTGTTTGCAGTAAAATCTCAGGTAGTGCATTTTAATTCCCAGCACTAGCAGCATGGAAAGGATTTTCTTCATGTCGCTCGTGATTTTGTTTTGCCGATTACCTGAAATCTATGTCCTTTGATGTTTAGTCGTCCCCTCAGTAAAAGCATTTATCCCTATCCATTCTGTCTCATGGTTTTGACTAACTGTCAAATCCTCTCATTTTTCTGCAAGGAGAACATTCCTAACCTCTCCAATCTATATATATAATTGGAGTTTCAAAAGAGTTTCTGTAAAACATAAGAGCGAGGTATAAGTGCCATAGGTCCATTCGAGCATCCTTCAAAATTCAATAGTCATTGTTGATGTGGTTGTCGCCCCAATCATACTTTCAAAAATATATTTAAATTGACCATGGATAAATTTAAAGATCCAATCTCCACTATCTAATGAGGAAAAAATTCAACAATGTAATGCCCATTTGCGAGAAATAACTGGGGTTGAGTTGATTCATCTCTAACACCGTGATGTAGCGGCACTTTGCGCCTGTAGAGAAATATTACAGACAGGAACATACCCGGGTTCCTGCACTTTACAGCTCATTTAATCTTGCAAAACACTGTCGCCAATTGAACTTCTGTTCTCGTTGCTTTCTTTGTCGATCTAACGGCCTCTTAGTCTAGGTGCCGTGTGCACAGCCGGAATTTTAAGTTGACTTCCTTCTCCACCGGTCTACCTGGGATTCGTGATTTTTAAAATCATTTTATTGCTCCGACTGCAGAAATTATTAATGATTTTTAAGTTTATTGGGTATTAGTTTCCCAAATGTTTAATGCCATAGCAGTGGAATAAAGTCAAGAAGCTGTTTTACAGTTAGAACTTCTCTCAGTAAGAAATCCAGCTTCCTTATATCCCTAACAAAAAACAGACATTGTTGGTGAAACTCAGCAGGTTTGACAGATCTGCAGGCTGGAAAGATTTTGATGAACTAACAGCAGACCCGAAATGCTAGCTTTGTTTTCTTCTCACTTAATTTCCTAACCTGCTAAGTTCAACTAGAAATTCCTGGGATTTAAAAAAAATCAGATCTCCAGCATTGTTCTTTTTATTAATTCCATACATTGAGTGATTTCACAGGAAAGTCGTGCGCGATTGGCCTTGATTTTCTGAAACGAGATCACATGTAGACGACGTGATTACTCTACATTCCTGTCAACCGCAGGAAACCTTCCATTTTTTTTTCCCCATCAAGAACATGTCTTATGCATATGACGGATGGCTGCTTTCAATACCTGCCAACGGACTAACGTTCAGACTCTCTGAGACAAAAAAAGTCCCAACGGTTTCGTTTTATGAGTGCAATTCATCACTTAAACAGAGACCCCTAGTTCCAGAATCTTCTAAAAGAGGAAACTCACTCTACATATCCAACATGTCAAGACCCCTCGGGATCATGTTAGATAGTGGGAGGTGATGATGTAGTGATCGCTAGATTAGTGATCCAGAGACCCATGTTGAGGATTCAACTCCGTCCATAACAAACAGTGGAATTGGAATTCAAAACAATCTCGAATTGAAAATCTAATAATTACACTGAAAATCATTGTAGATTCTTCGAAAACCTTGTTTGGTTCACTATTATCCTTTAAGATAAGGTAAACTGAACCATATGTGACTCCAGACCTACCGCAATATGGCTGACTCTTAATTGCCATCTTAAAGTGCTCCACACACCTTTCAGTTGTATGAAATCACTAAGACAGCTCCAAAAATATGTATTTCACCTGGATGAGCCTCCTGGTCATCGATCCTGGCAATAACAAACTCAGTCCTGTGGTTCCTGCACAATACTCCTTACCAACATCTGTAGCCAGTGCCAAAATCGTGAAAATTTTCTCAAGCAAACGATTGACATTGTCATGCTTACAGAATCGTATCTCATGCACCATGGCCCAGGCAACACCATCACATTCCTGATGATGTTCTTTCCCACTTGCAATACAAGTATTAGAACATAGAACAATACAGCACAGAACAGCCCCTTCGGCCCACGATGTTGTGCCGAACATTTGTCCTAGCTTAAGCACCTATCCATGTACCTATTCAATTGCTGCTTAAAGGTCACCAATGATTCTGACTCTGCCACTCCCACAGGCAGCGCATTCCATGCCCCCACCACTCTTATGGGTAAAGAACCTGTCCCTGAGATCCCCCCTATACCTTCCACCCTTGACCTTAAATTTATGTCCCCTTGTAACACTGTTGTACCCAGGGAAAACGTCTCTGACTGTCTACTCTATCTATTCCCCTGATCATCTTATAAACCTCTATCAAGTCACCCCTCATCCTTCGCCGTTCCAATGAGAAAAGGCCTAGCACACTCAACCTATCCTCGTACGACCTATTCTCCATTCCAGGCAACATCCAGGTAAATCTCCTCTGCACCCTCTCCAAAAATTTCACATCTTGCCTAAAGTGAGGTGACCAGAACTGCACACAGTACTCCAAATGTGGCCTAACCAAGGTCCTGTACAGTTGCAACATCACTTCATGACTCTTGAATTCAATCCCTCTGCTAATGAACGATGATACTCCATAGGCCTTCTTACAAACTCTATCCACCTGAGTGGCAACCTTCAAAGATCTATGTACATAGACCCCAAGATCCCTCTGTTCCTCCACCTGACTAAGAACCCTACCATTAACCTTGTATTCCGCATTCTTATTTGTCTTTCCAAAATGGACAACCTCACACTTGACAGTGTTGAACTCCATCTGCCACTCCTCAGCCCAGCTCTGCATCATATCTAAGTCCATTTGCAGCCGATATCTGCCCTCCTCGCTATCCACAACTCCACCAATCTTCGTATTGTCTGCAAATTTACTGACCCACCCTTTGTCTCCCTCATCTAAGTCATTAATAAAAATTACAAACAGAAGAGGACCCAGAACCGATCACTGCGGAACTCAACTTGTAACTGGGCTCCAGGCTGAATATTTACCATCTACCACCACTCTCTGACTTCGACCTGTTAGCCAGTTCTCTATCCAACTGGCCAAATTTCCCACTATCCAATCCCTCCTGACTTTCCACATAAGCCTACCATTTGGAACCTTATCAAATGCCTTACTAAAATCCATGTACGCTACATCCACTGCTCTACCCCCATCCACATGCTTGGTCACCTCCTCAAAGAATTCAATAAGACTTGTAAGGCAAGACCTACCCCTCACAAATCCGTGCTGGCTGTCCCTCATCAAGCAGTGACTTTCCAGATACTCATAAATCCTATCCCTCAGTACCCTTTCCACTACTTTGCCTACCACCGAAGTAAGACTAACTGGCCTGTAATTCCCTGGGTTATCCCTATTCCCTTTTTTGAATAGGGGGACAACATTCGCCACTCTCCAGTCCCTGGTACCACCGCTGTAGACAGTGAAGACGAAAAGATCATTGCCAACGGCTCTGCAATTTCCTCTCTTGCTTCCCACATAATCCTAGGATATATCCGATCAGGCGCGGGGGACTTGTCTATCCTCAAGTTTTTCAAAATGCCCAACACATCTCCCTTCCTAACAAGTATCTCCTCTAGCTTACCAGTCCGATTCATACTCTCCTCTTCAACAATACGGTCCCTCTCATATATAAATACTGAAGAAATGTACTCATTCAGACCTCTCCTATCTCTTCCGACTCAATACACAGTCTCCCACTACTGTTCTTGATCGGACCTACACTCGTTCTCGTCATTCTCATGTTTCTCACATACGCATAAAAAGCCTTGGGGTTATCCTTGATCCTACCCGCCAAGGATTTTTCATGCCCTCTCTTAGCTCTCCTAATCCCTTTCTTAAGCTCCCTCCTGGCTATCCTGTATTCCTCCAACGCTCTGTCTGAACCTTGTTTCCTCAACCTTATGTAAGCCTCCTTCTTCCTCTTTACAGGACACTCAACCTCCCTCGTCAACCAAGGTTCCCTAACACGACAATCTCTTCCCTGCCTGACAGGTACATACATATCAAGGACACGTCGTATCTGTTCCTTGAAAATTTCAACGACATCCTTCCCTGACAGCCTATGCTCCCAACTTATGCTCCTCAGATCCTGTCTTGCAGCATCGTATTGTCAGGATGTACAGTTGAGAGGGAGTTGGCTTCAGAGAATTGACTTTGACTCTCAATCCCTATGAAGTCTTATGACATCAGGGTCTAACAAAAGAAGGGAAACATTGTGTTGATTATCACTGATGTCCACTCCACCCACTTCAGTTTGTGAATCAATACTCCTTCATATTGAACACAATTTGAGAGTGGCAAGGGGCACAGAATGTACTTTGGATGGGAACATTAATTCCCACTGAGTAGCCCCGCAGCGTCTTGTCTGGCCAAGCTGGTAAAGTCCTAAAGGACACAACTGCTAGACTGCGGCTGCACCAAATCAGTCGGGGGAGTGGGGGGGGGGGGGGGGGCGGAGCAATTGACCTCATTCCTCACCGCTATGCCTACCATCCTGCATCTGTACAGAACTGTATTTGTAAGAGTCACCACACACTGAGCGCCACTAGACACGCCCCCAACACGTCTCCACACGCCCCCACCCAATCCTGCCCCACCATGCATCAGAAGATGGAACGAGCGCAAAAGGAGATTACGAGTAATCTGTCGTTGTATCTGTGCCGGCTCTATGCCCGTTCCATGCTAGCTGTAGTGTCGAGAAACAGCCTTAAGGTGGCGGTACATCATCGTGTTTGAATTGAATCTTTGCCCGACTGCTCCGATTAAAAAAATCCCTTTTGACGAAATCATAATCATCTTAAATAATTTCCACTGTGTAAGCATGATTTAATGCATTTAACTGCACTGAACTTCAGATTCTGGATATTGATAGCGGCTATCACAGCTCATCGCTCCCGAATTCTTTCGCTCCTTCTACGTCACAGTCACCAAGAAATGACAATAGAGTTTACACTGGTGTTTCAGCCTTTGCCATGTTGGTAGGATGCTGAGTAGGCTATGGGGTAAATTTGTTGTGTCACTCGGATTGAACAGTTGGGGATGTAGTTTGCCCTACCTAAGCAGCCCTCAATCTCGTAACTAAGGATTTGCATTAGGCGAGACATGGAGCGAAATCAGCAGTCCCACGGTTGGTTGGCTGCTGTCTAACAATATCTGGGAACTAGACATTCATAGTAACGCCGTATTAGTGGGGAGTTAGATGATGGAATATATCTGACTGCTCTGTTGGATTGTTTAGAGAGTTCGGCAACAGGAGAACGGTTTGGCCTGACGTCTTTCAATGGATATTGCACTAAAGATAAAAATCACGCAACACCAGGTTTTAGTCCAACAGGTTTAATTGCACTAACTGCACTGAAGATGACACTACAAACAAAGCACAAGCCTTACATTTCAAAAAGAGCCATTCATTGTCGATGCTGAAACCCAAGTAGACTGCAATGCAGGTAGACTGAGAAGGAAGATAGATTTGCTACAGGAAGGATATCATTAAACTGGAGAAAGTTCAGAAAAAAATTGATCAGGATTTTTCTAGGAATGGAGGTTTGAGTTACAGAAATAGACTGCATAGGTTGGGATGTTTTTTTAACTGGAGCGTAGGTGATTAGGGGTGACCTTATAGAGATTTATAAAATCGTGAGGGGCATGGATAGGGTGAGTAGCAAGGGACTAGGGTGGGGGAGTTCAAAGCTACAGCGCATATTTTCAATATGAGAGGAGAAACAAACACGGGGGTGGGTAACTTTATTTTACACAGAGGATGGTTTGTCTGTGGAATGAATTGGCAGAGGAAGTTATGGATGCAGGTACAATTACAACATTTAAGATACATTTGGCTAAGTACATGAGCAGGAAAGGTTTGGAGGGATGATGGCCAAACGCAGGCAAGCGGGACGAGTTTAGTTTGGGAAATGGCCGGAGTGCATTAGTTGGACTGAAGGCTCTGTTTTCATGCTTTGCAACTGCTGCTGGCATAGAGTAGGGTGGGGGTGGTGGGTATGAGTGGGATACTATTTCACGAATCGGTGTCCACTCGATGGATTTGCTTCCACGGGGATTCTATGAAAAGAGGGGTGAGAAATTTCGTACCAAACCTAACCTGAAGACCGCGCAGTAATTTACTTAATGGACAAGAAGATAGTGCAAAACAGTGGAATCATTCGATCAAGTGCTCTGTCATTTGATATCCGAGACTCCCTGTCCTGTGGCTTGAAATAAGAGTGGACTGAGGTAAGGAAGCATGATTGCGGGAGGCGTTTAATAGTAGATATGGTAGAGATGAGCCCAGTCTGCTCCGGGAATTCGAATTGTTGTGACAACATGCGACGTATAATCGGGAGAATGATAGTGAAGGCTCCAATGGCAGAAATCTCCCTCCTATTCCCATCACCGCCTGTTATTGGCATTTGCTAAAAAGGTTTGCGGTTTGACCCTCAGCTGGCTTTAATTTTGCGATTAGCGCAAATTCTTCGGGTCTTGGGGTGAGTCACAACTATAGAACTCATGCTTTAGAGGCAGAGATACTCGCCATAAGCTGTCCCTGAGTGTTTTCCAATTATATAATCACAACTGAAAATTCGCATCTAAATCTCACTCAAATTCTCGCTTTAATTGCATTATCCATCTTCCTAACAGGAGCTTCAGCAGGAGAGCAAATGTGCATCAACACATCAACTGTTGAACGACAGCAATGTCAGTTGATAGGCGTGTACACACCTGACTGACTCTCATAGTGTTGCTGAAATATTGAAACATGCTTTCAGTTCTTTTATTTCCTTGTGGGACTTGGGCGCCGCTGGCTGCCCAACATTGCATTGCCAGTCCCTAGGTATTAGAATCCCTCTAGTGTAGAAACAGGGCCCTTTGACCCAACAAGTCCACAATGACCGTCCGAAGCGTAACCCGCCCAGACCAATTCCGCTACCCGTTATTTGTCTCTGACTAATGCACCTCGCCTACACATTCCTGAATACTTTGGGCAATTTAGTATGGCTAATTCACCTAATCTGCACACCTTTATATTGTGGGAGAAAACTGCAATGGGCAAACGTCACACAAACAGTTACCTAAGGCGGGAATCGAACCCGGGTCTTTGGTGCTGATAGGCAATGGTGCTAACCACTGAGTCACCTAGCACCCTATACAGTTGCCTTTGAGAAGGTGGTGGTGAACTGCCTTCTTGAAATGCAGCAGTCTACATGATGCAGCTGGATCAAAAGTGTCCCTAGGGAGGGTTTTCCAGGATTTTGACACAGCCACATTGAAAGAACGGTGATATAGTTCCAAGTTAGGATGGTGAATGATTTGGAGGGGAACGTGCAAATGGTGACGTTCTCATGTATCTGCTGCTCTTGTCCTTCTAGATGGTAATGGTGCTGGGTTTGGAAGGTGCTGTCTGAGAATGTTTGGTGAATTTCTGCATTGCATCTTGTAGATAGTACACACTGCTGCTACTGAGTGTCGGTGGTGCAGGGAGTGGATGCCTGTGGCAAGTGGTACCAATCTAGAGAGCTGCTTTATTCTGGATGGTGTCAAGCTTTTTGAGATTCGTTGAAGCTGTATCCATCCAGGTAAGTGTGGTGTATTCCATCACACTTTGCAAATATTTCGAAATGTGAATCAAAGTAATAAACACTCCGGGAAAACTTATTTTATTTATTCGTGGCATGTGGGCGTTGCTGGCTAAGTCAATATTTGTTGTCCAGTCCTGCAAAACAGAAGTTCATCTTTTGATGGAATACTTTCCACTTGAATGGAGGAATTCGGCTCCAACAGCATTCAAGGATCTTGACAGCATCCAGGCAAAATATCTCGTTGACTGGCACCACCAGTACCAGTTTCAGCACTTATGTATTCCTAATGCCACTGAAGGAGCATGGCAGCAGGGTGTCATTCATCTGTCACACAACTCTCCAAACCGGCGACCCACCACTTCAGAAGAAGGCAGTTGAATCCCTGGGATGCATTTAGATCTAGAATGCTGTTAGCAAAAGAGTTCCAAGATTTTGACCCACTGATGCTGAAGATACATTTCCAAGTCAAGATTATGTGTGGCTTGGAGAGGAACTTGTTGAGGTTAGTGTTCCGAACCATCTGCTGCCCTAGCCCTTCCAAGCGGATTAGGTCACGGGTTCAGTGGGTGCCGCCGTCTCTCACTTCCCCAGCCCCTCCCAACACGAAATGTTAATTTAACTTGACAAATTTTCATTTTTCAATTTCATTTTAAGAATTGGTTCTTTAATTGATTACTGTAGATGATTTGACAGCTCATTTTTAACTAGTATTCACCATAGTACAAACTATTGAGATGTCGTGCATCACGTTGACATTTCTTACGAATTCGTCGACGAGACGAATCACAAAATCCTAAAGTTTTCGGTTACTATTTGATACTTTTACTATAAAACAAATGAAAACGAGATTGCAAGCGCGGATATCACCCACGTTCTTTATTGAAGTTAGCATGCAAGGTTTGAACAGGCATTCCGGGGTGATTTTGTGTAGACTACATACGGATGGATAGGATGGGACTAAAATTCTATATGGTTCTTTAATGCGTGGTAATGGACAACTGCATCTGAAAGGCCATCTGGATAGCGTATCGTGTTCAGGACATTGTTATGCTTTACAAAGTCAGAATGGGGTCAAGTCAAATCAAAAGTGCTTCATTTCGTCATCTTTGCACAGTCTATGAAAGAAAAGAATTAGCTTGTTACAGACCGATGCAATTAATTTTAAACATTGCACACACCATGTAGCCGTCGTTGCAGTTACAAGGCAAGGGCGCCTCTTTCTATTGGTATAAACACCATGTACAGGAACAGTTGGTTCAATGCATTTGACTTGAAAGTGAGATTTCTCATCTGTTGCACGTTTTAAATTGAGCTGCAGCTGCAGTTACTTTCACAATAACAAAACAGGGGAAGATCATTCGTCCGATTGAGTCCACTTTCTCGTTCAATGACATTACAGCTGATCAGGAATTGGCATTCGGCCTATTTTTCTGAATGCACCCAGAAATCCTTAACTCATTTGTAGATCGTAGATCTGTCTACCGCATCCTTGAAAACATTCAATGTCCCGCCTTTACTGATGTCTGAAGAAAAGAACTCAAAAATTTCAACGTTCTGAGATTTTTAAAAAATGCTCCTCATTTTCATCTCTTACTGGCGACCACTTACATTCAAATTGTGCTACCTTGAGATTCCTCATTGGGAGGATAGGTCTGTCAGCATCTTACATGTCAAGTCACCTCAGAGTCAGACGTATTCAACTAAAAACACTTATCATCCTTCTGAACTCCAAAAGGTATAGGCCCAACCAACTGAATAATTCTTTAGATAAGCTAGCCCTTTTATCTCAAGAATTAGCTGAGTGAAACTTCTCTAAACTGCCTCCAATGCAAATGGATCGCTCTTTAAGAAAGGAGATCAAACTGGTACACAATACCCTAACTGGGATCTCACCAATCCTCTATACTTCGTAGTAAGGTTTACCTACGTTTATAATCCATTCAGTTTGCAATAAAGGTTGACAGTCCATTTGTCTTCTAAATGTTTGATATACCAGCATTCTAACACTTTCTTATCCACGCACAAGGACACCCAGATCCTTCAGTACCACATATTTGCAGTTTGCCTTCATTTAGATAATATTTGGCTTTTATGATCTCACCAAAGAGAATAAAATTCTATCGACCAAGTTTTGTTTGCCCAGTCACTGAACCAATCGATATCCATTTGGCAACTATTTGTTTCTTCACAATTTGCTTTTCTTTTTGTATTTATGCATGTGTCAGCAGAAAGTTTGACCCCTTAAAAAAGGTATTAATATAAATTGTAAATATTTAAGATCCCAACACTGACCTTGGTGGCATTACACTAGTTGGTTCCTCAACCTGAAGGTGACCCAATATGCTGTTGCTACTACCTACTCAATCATCCATCTATGGTGCTGTATTGCCCCAACTACATTGGGTACTGATCTCTTTTTAGTTTAACTGGAAGTATGTGATTGCTACGACCAGTTATACTTCTCCTGAGCATCTGGAGTCAGAATATTTACCTTAATAAATACTAGTAGCATTTTGGAAACATTTTGGAAACAAAATGCTACTAGTATTGAGTGTTTTAACATGATTCTGTTGGCAAATATTTTCACTTTTGCCCCGCATTCTCCAGTTTAAGCGCACATTTTTATGATCATTCCTTCAATTACAGATACAGATATTTCGTGCTTAAAGCTTCTTCCTACCATTCGAAAATGTGACACTTTTTGTTTCGCTTCCTCGCCCACAACGACAGATTTGAAGAATGGATTAATCTTTCCTATCCATGGATTAATAAAACTGATAGATTTTTAATTATAATTTTGAGTATTAAAATGACATGCAGTGACATTCCACGGGGATCAGTGCTGTGTCCTTTATTGTTTGAGATATATAAGCAAAGTAAATGAGAATATGGGATGCATGAATGGAACCGACGATAAGTGAGTTTGCAGATAATACAAAGATTGGTTGGGTGGTTCACAGTGAGGAGGAAGCTGGTAGGTTACAAGAGCACATAAATATTTTCGTCAGATGGGCACATTGCTGGCAGTTGGAACTTAGTCATGGAAAATGAGAGGTGATACATTTTGGCAGAAAGAGCAAGGTAAGCAAATGCTCAAAAAGGACCAAGACGCTATGAAGCTCGGAGGAACAGAGGAATCTCTAGATACTTGTCCACGGATCCCAGGTTGATAGGGTAGTTAAAAATAAATACGGGGTACTTGCCTTTATCAGTCACGGCATAGACTTTGAGATCAGGGAGGTGGTATTGGAGGTGTACAGAATTATACTTAGGCCACAGCAGGAGTACTGTGTGTAGTTCTGAGCACTACACTATAGGAAAGATGTAATTGTACTGGTGGAGATATGAAGGAGATATACCAGGATGTTGCCTGGGAAGGAAATTTAATCTATAAAGAAAAACTGGATAAGCTCCAATTCTTTCCTCTGGTTCACAGAAAGTTGAAGGGAAGAGGTTCATAAAGATGTCGAAGTTTATGGGGGGTGTAGTAAGGTGAATAGAAAGCAGTTGTTCCCTTTAGTTGAAAGTTCAATAGCAAGTGGCATAATTTTAAACCGAAGGCCAGTAGCTTTAGAAGGAAATTGAGGAAAGGTTTGTTTTTCACCCAGAGCGTTGAAGGAATCTGGAATGCATTGCCGGGCAGGTTATTTCGGGCGGGGAAGTTCACAACATTTAAAAAGCTCTTGGACGAATACTTGAAATGTGATAATATTTAAGGGTATGGGCTCAGTGCTAGAAAGTGGGACTAATGCAGGTGGTAGCATACCTTTGGTGGTACCTCCTCCATGGACATAAGGTCTCTTCTGTATTAATGATTCTATGATTCCGGTTGTGTTACAAACAATGAGTTTCACCAAATACATGCTACTCTTCTTTAATGTGGTTCTGAATAATATTTAAATTTTTATCCTCCGACCTGGTTTTCTGAGCATATACATATTTATTGAGGATATTGAAAGCTAAGACATAGAACATATAACCTCCATACCGGGGTTAAGCATGTCTATTACTTGTTTCCACACTCGATATTGGGTCGGTCCTTTAAATGCTCCCAACGTCAGACTGCCTTCTGTTATTTTTGGCTGGTAGTCTTCTTCATTATTACTAGGAATGCAAAATATTTAACATTCTAATATAAAACAAACATTTCAACATGCAAAATCATAATGTTATTTTGGGGAAGGGGTGAGGTCATGTCATACCTCTGGTCCACGGACATATTCTCCTGAAACAGACAAAAACAGAAATGTTAGCACACAACAGCCCGATGGCAATGCACAAGCAGAATAAACAAGACACAAGTTGGTGGTAAGATGGCAATTGTTATCACAGATGTGTCAATGGATGTCTGCGACAGAAATTTGTGCAAGCAAGAATAGGGTCAGCAAGAAACAGGAATGTGTTTAGGAAGTAATCAAACTGTAAAATAATAGAAAAGTGTACAAGCAAAAAGAAGAATAGTAAAGACGTTGAAAGTACCACATCAAAATGTAAACATAAGAACATAAATCAGGAATAGACCAATTAATCTCTTAATACAGTTCGTATTATGTGCATCTTTAGGGTGATATAATGTTCAACTGTAAGATTAACTGCACATTGTGAGGCCAGACTAAATTGGCTTGGATTTTACTCAATGAAGAAATGAAAGAGGAATGGGAAAATAGGCTGTAACACAATGATAAGTTCATCAAGTTTAGATCGTACCTCTGCCCCCATGTTTGCCTCTGGTTTTGTGTTTGCTTTTTTTCTCATTTCTCTTTTATTACCCTTAAGTTGCATTGGGCTGGCAGGTATACTGCCCACGAGACAGATCTTTGGCATCTTCACTGCTGTCATCACCACTCTTGCACCACAAACCTTTCTCTCTTATTCCCACCACCCGCCATCCGCCATATCACATACCATATATTACTTTCCTTGTCCCATCTTCGTGTATCAGTTGCAGAATTACTGTTGCATTTGGAAACTTAAATTCTATTTTCTTCTATCTGTCTGTCTCGCTCTCTTGCTGCAAGCATGCTACCAGATCTGCTGAGCATTTCCAGCAGTTTGTTTTTCTTTTCCAAAGTTCCACCATTTACATTATATTGCCTTTGAATTACTCTGATGTCAGTGCCTCTTTCCACCAATCAAATTGATTCCAAAGCAGTGCTGAATTTGCTTTATGTATTCCAAGTTTGCCTCATTGCCCATTTTCTTAGTAAAAGAGGGAAAACAACGCACACCTTGCCCTGATGGTAGTGAGTTCTGAAGCCAGTAATGAAGGTAGCAGAAGGTTTGGAGCAGGAACCATAGCATGAACAGTGCATGCACTGGGACTGAAAACATAGTGAAGACCAGCAACAAGGGAACCTACTTTTAGACAACTGCGTGTATTCAGTGAGAGCACATTTGACCCAATTAGCGATCTTACCATGAGTAAAGTAATTCCGTCATCCGTATTCAATTGCATCTCGATGTCTGACACCTTTTGCTGAGTGTCCTGCGAGTTGCCTTGGATCTCTCTTAGGTTTGTCTCCATTCTGCCTAAAATGTCGTCCTTTTCCTCGTTTAATTCTTTGACCAAGATGCGCTCTTTCTCGTCCAGCAGGCTCCGCAATTTGGAAAATTCAGTGAAGATGAGGGCCTGCAACTTGTTCGACTGCTCCTGTAAAGAGAAGACTGATTTGTTAAGGGACGAGCAGAAACTATCCGAGGTCACCAGGACATTGATGGCCACATAGCGCGTAGGAGGAGTTCAGGTGTGGACACATGGAGTGTCCAATACACCACCGGTACAGGTATTACAGTTTAACTTTTACCTTAATTTCAGAAATGGTTTCCTGTTGCTTAAGTTCAAAATCTTGAAAAGAGGTTTTCTTCTGCTTCAGAGAAAATATAATTGTGTTGATTTTTTCCTGAGGAAATGAAATCGACATGAAGACATAGTTAAAGGAGGAAAGACAGGGGAAATTTCTGTTAGTAATGCGACTCAAAGTGCTTACCTTGTACATGTCAATAGCTTCGTTCACCAGCATGAAATTATGGGACGTATGGCTATTTTCATCCCTCCTATCGAGACAGTTCACGCAGATTAGTTTCCGTTCCGTTTCACAGAACAACTTCACCTCTTCCTGATGCTCCTGGCAAAACGGGTGCTGTCCCTTTTTTCCTTTCTTCTCTTCTTTCGGATCCACGCCTCTCACAACCAGATCTTCCAGTGGGTGGCTGGACTGCGGCTTTCTTTGCTCAACAGTCGTCCAGCATTTCGAGCAGAAAATACGCCCTTCCCTTTGACTGTTGGACGCAAAGCAGTCGACGCAGGCGGTATGTCCGCACTCCAGGACCACCCCATCCGTAACCATTTTATTGCAAACAGGGCAGTCCCGGTCAACTGTCAAGCTCTTCCTGGGGTACTTAGAGGTCATCGTTCAAACTGTCTTCACCTTTGGTGGCCGCTGGTCTATCAAACTTATGCACTGCGGACGAAGTGAGCGTAGATTTGCTACCAGTGTGGTGATTTTGTTTTTGCTCTTCTGCGCATGAGTGATTTAGATCGTTGGCTGTCTTTATAAAACTGGCAACTTTCCATATTGGAAATGCCAATAAGCTACCCCTGGCGCATCTGAGGGGAGGAGCAATGCGCTGATTGGAATCACTGTCAAATGCCTGATCCAATGGGTTTAACGCACATAGATTGAATCCGCGGTAGAACTCTGGTGAAAATGCTTCTGTAATGTCCCTTCACACCCCGCCCTATCGCCCACGTGAGAATAGGCAAAAGAGATTATCAGCACCTGTGCTCAATATGAAGCGAATTCTACACTCCCAGAGGAAATGAATTGAATTGGAAACACACAGAGGGACGGGAAATGTTTGAAATTTCCTCGATATCGGCGATGCAGAGATGCTGGAAAATAGGGAAGCATCAGAGGGAATATGGGGGAAAGCTGCTTTTTCCCGACTTCTGAAGGTCTTTGCGCAGACAGGACAAGGGATGGGGGAGATAGAATTCCCGGGATAAACATCACCTGTTAGCAAGGTGGATACCAGCAACATGCCGAGTGCCCTCAAGTACCGCCAGTGTTCCTCTGGTTTATCCATCCGCTTCCGCTCTGGACCCGGGAAAAACTCCTCGACAAATTGCTTACAGATTCACTTTCACACTAACCATTTCACTGCCGAGATTTCTACTGCTACCCCACCCTGTTAACCCAAGAGTGCATGATCCTCCCTTTTGCAGAAATTTCGGATCAATGTCCCTAGATGTTAGTTAATCTGGAAAATCTAGTCCAATTTGTGAGGATAGCTCGGGAATTGGATGGTGAGACCTAGATCGGACAATTTCTCATGAGCGCATGCAGTTGACGCTCAACACTCGCCAGCATCCAATGAAATAGCAGAGTATATTTGACGAGTTAGTAGAGTCAGAAAGTCACAGAGATGTACAGCACGGAAACAGACCCTTCCGTCCAACTCGTCCTTGCCGACGAGATATCCCAAAGTAATCTAGTCCTATTTGCCAGCACTTAGCCCCTATCCCTGTAAGCTTCAGTAAGGAAATTAATTATTTTTTCCCCCTCTCTCTCTCATCGTACACTTTGCCCCACGCTGTGCGGAAGCACAACCTGGGGGGCAGGGTTCGAATCAGAATAATTTCGCAGATAATCTGGAAAATTGAGTTACCAGTGGTACTTTAGTAGATGAATCATTGGTGCGACTCAGAGCTGTCCGTCAAACAGACATATTCAGGAGCAGCCTCAATGGTGTTGGACTCAGGAATCTAAAGCTCTGTCCTGAGTTCACTTGTTTCTAGAAGTAATAATAATAAAAAAGAGATTTCGAAGCAAAATTTAAGGAGTTTTTTTGGAAGAATATTTACTTTGAAATTTGAATAGAAAGATGTATGTTATTTGTAATTTTAATTCAATGTGCAATTTAATTACAGAAATGTCCTTTGTAAATACGTCAAGGCATTTTTTTTTTGTACCTTATCGGAATTTCAGTGGGAGGAGCATTTTCGTTGAGTACTGAATTCAGCAAAATAATCTACTTCTACGTTCCAAGTAGGTTTATTAATTTAGTGCAAAGAATGGCCATAAGCGCTGGTAATCGACCAGAGCTTGGCTCTAAACGTCCTTGCGATTTTGAAGTAACCATCGCTATGCAATGTTGCAATTCTAAACAGGCATTTTGTAACAACACTCAGTTACTTTGAGACTGTGCTGACCTTGCTGAGCAAGTTATCTGCATCAGCAGGGTCAGGAGTCATTTGTTTGAAGCAACAATGAAGCACGTAATCTTATCCAACACTCGAGATCTAAATATCATGGAAGAAGTCTATTCAACCCATCCAGATCGTCACCGTTGTTTGCGAAAGCAAGACAAAATACCAACACGCCCAGCCATTCCGCCCTTTATAATTCGCGTTCACCATAAGTTAGCACTTCCTCTCCAAGTATTTTGTGCAAAAGCTTCAGAAGGTTACTACTGAATTGGCCTCCGCCGTCAGTTCTGGCAGCAATTTGTAAATCATATTAACACCATGTAAAATCTATGCCCCGCACATGTCAATGGTCTTTTGCTAATTGCTTTTGTTGGGGCAGCCGGTGGCCTATTGGTGTTATCGCTAGACTGTTGATCTAGAAATACAGGTAATGCCCCCGGGATCAGGGTTTGGCCTACATCTGATCCAGACAAACAGCATTATGGCTGCTCTCTTGGCAGTTAGGCAGGGCCAATAAATACTGGCATGGCCAGCGATGCCCAGTCCCATGGATGAATTTTAAAATTGTTGGGTCTTCCGAGTTACTCCATGAGAATCCTTCATTATTGTGAGTATGTCTGTTAAATGTTTACTTAAACTTCTCCAAATCCAATGTCCCAGCTAGAACCGGAAACTTGAAAGATATTTTTGAAAAGTCATGCTAATCGTGTGGCATATACTGGCACAGCAGCAATCTTCTTTTGTAAACTATATTCCATCTATAGCAATCATTGGTGAATTCAGTTCCAGATCAAGCAAAAATTGTAGACTGCTAAGAAAGTAATTGAATTTGTCCATTGCTTCTGCAATATGCTTTAAATATTCGTAAGACGTTATAGGCCATTGCAACTTTAGACACTTGGCTTATCGCAGATTGAGCAGTAGGATAGCTCAGAGACCAAGCCCAGAGCATTCCACCACAATTCTCGCCAGTCTTACGATTTTGTGAATAAACGACAGATGTAATCGCCCAACGTTATGGTGCATGGTTAACCCAGTGGTTTTGGTTCTCCGTTTTAGAAAATATGGCAGAATCCAGGTCTTGGCTTTTTTTCTTGTCAAGGAATGCAAAAGGATTGTCCGGCAATGAAGGCCCGTTAATCGTCCCGTCGATATTCAGTTCCGTTGCGATCAACGGATGGCGTGGTGCCGAACTGGTGGTCAATGGTCAATTTGACAGGCGAACCAAGTGGGAAGAAAAAGAACCTTGCCCCGTTTCCTGCCCCTGTTCATCGACATTGGACTATCTGAAATTAGCAGGTAGTGATAGAACAGCCGGCCAATGAGTGCAGCCTCAGACAAGATGACCAGAATAACAGGAATAAATGTAACAACACATTTTACACTTTTCCTCCAAACTTCCAAGCCAAACAAAAATCCCCTAGGAGAAACAAATTAAACGAAGTAAGCTTGTATATGAAGGGTCAATGAGAGGAAATATTTCCAAGACTTCCTTTCTGTAAATCCCTCAGGGACTTGCAGACAAGAGAAAACATTGATCACAGTTGCACAGATGTGTGTATCTTAGAGAGGAAAACTGGAGAAATTGGAGTGAACTGATCTTTCTCCTTGTTCTTGCAAGCAGGCTGTTGGTTGTATGCGCTATATGAAGACAATCTGGAGTGGCAGCCTCACGAAATAGGCTATGAGCTGAGCCAGATTTTCCCAGCATGGACGGCAAGTAAGGAGCTGATAAATTCCTTAGCATTTGTGCCAAATTGTCAGGGTAAAAATTGATGGTGATGTGTTGGCAACATTACTTGACTAGTGCTGCACAGACTCTGCCTGCAATCGTCTAGGGACACGGACTCAATTCCGATCACTTCAACTGGATTTATATTCATATTAATAACAAAATGCAAGGGATTGAAAGCTGATCTCAGTGATAAATACCATGGATTGTAGTGAAGCCAACACATCTGGACAACGTATCTGGTTCTCTGATGAACTTTCGGGATGGGAGCAAACTACTTGGCCTGGCCTGCATCTGAAATCATGCTCGTAGCAACGTAATTATCTCAAAACCCGGCTCAACAAGCTCCATGAGCTCTAGGGCAATAAGGAGGGGCAAAATAAATCAAAACCGACCGCCCCAGCATCCTTTCGACAGGGGAGCTTCCCGATTGTACACATGCTTTAGGAGTAACGGCTCCTGAAAATCGTAAGTATTGGCGAGCGCAAGGCTGAAATTCACTACCACAGTCAGCAAAATATGAGCCATTGCAGAAATTAGATGGCTATTGTGTTTTTTCAAAACAAAACAAGCTAAAGTAATGGGACATTACAAACTCTCTCAGTAAAATTAAGTCCTTCAAAGGTCAACCAGGAAATCCGATGAACGAGCTTATTTCCCCGAAATTGCGATCTGTTGAGTAACGTCAAAGTTAAACTTAACACCACTGTTGGCATTTCCAATAAATGCAGGAATGATGTAAACACGAGCTAGTGGTAGTGTCCCTACCTCTGACCCCGCGTCGTGGGTTCATGTCCGACCTGTTCAAGTGATGTATCATAACATCATGAATTGGGTGATTTGAGAATATCTAAAATATAAAGGAAAACCAACGAAGTTCACACAGTATAGTTATACCTGTATAACATGAACGAGGCAATTTGAAATTTTATTTCTTCAAACATTACTAGCTTGGGGAAGGTCAATCAATGATCTGGATTTTTTTTTAACTTGGATTAATCCTGTTTCCGAACCAACTCGGTCTGAGCGCCGTTAATCCAACCACACCCCTTGCCTTGAATGAAAAAAAATGCGCAATTCGCTTGAGTCAAGACCAGGAGCCATGTCCTTCCCTTCACCATCGCTCCAACCCCACCCCCTCACAAACGCGCTGGAGAAGTCGCGAGATAAGCGCCAGTTCTTCCCTGGCAATTCTTGCTGAAAGCTGTAAGCTCTTCGGCCAAGCAACTATTATCTCTGATACCAGAGCGGAGAGCGGCGGGGCGGCCATCATTGCGCAGCAACAGCGACGGTGAATGCAATTGGAGGCAGGAAGCAGTGGAGCCGGCCATGGCTTCCGGATCATCAAGTCTAAGCTTAGGAGATGAACTGAATTGCCCCATTTGCCTCGATATCTTTGTCGATCCAGTGATGCTGGAATGCGGCCACGATTTCTGCCGTCAGTGTATCTTACAGTGTTGGGAGAAAGAGAAAAAAGCCTTCTGTCCAGAGTGCGGGGAGGTGTTCCGTGAAAAAAACCTGAAAGCCAACCGAGCTTTGGGAGTCCTGTCCAACAAAATTCGGAGCCTGAACATTAAGCAGACAGTGGAGACCAGCAAAGTTTTCAACCCCTTCTGTGACGAGCATCAGGAAGAACTGAAGCTGTTTTGTGAAACTGACAAGAAATTGATCTGTGTGATGTGTCTGGACAGGAGAGATGGACGGAGCCATAAATCACACAACTTTATGCTGATAAATGAGGCGGTCGAGATTTACAAGGTAAGGGAGGAAAGGTTGATGGTTTAGTTCTAAATTCGATGATTTGTTCATTATGTGCAATTTCACGAGTCCCTTCCTCCCCGTCTTTCTGCTGCAGGAGAAAATGAGAGCGAACCTCCAGGCGCTGAACCAGAAGAAAACTTCCATCCAAAATGTCTTACTGAAGCAGCAGCAAAGTATCTCGGAAATCCAGGTAACATTGTTACCCTGTGGAATTGCTCGGGTGGGGTTCTGTTGTGTTCACTCCAGAATCACAGGGCATGGTTGCCTCTTCTTTGTTTGACGCAGGAACAGTCCAACATTCTGCAGAAGCACATCTCGTCAGAATTTACCAAACTGCGCACGGTCTTGGAAGAAAAAGAGCGGGCTCTTGCCAAAGAGCTGGGGGACCAAGAAGAGGACATCTTAAAGAAAATGGAGTCCAATCTTCGGGACATTCAGGAGCATCTGAATGAAACAGATGAGAAGCTATCGAGTGTCCAGTCACAATTAAATCAACAAGATGCCTTTTCCTTGCTCAAGGTAAGAATCCTTACGGGTGCTAGCCAAGTCAATGTGAATTGTCAGGGTGTCCCAGATGGTTAAGGGGAACTCTGGTGGAAGTCAGGGTGACGTTGTTAACGAACAACATGTAAAGGCTTTCAATATTTGAGATTATTATTTCTTTAATTCCTTTCACGGGATTTTTCTGACTCGTTAAGAGTGCTCAATGTTTGCAACTATGGAACAGAATACAGTAGTTCCAGTTCAGGTCTATTGGAAATTATATGCTAAAAGAAATTGGCGGAAGTTGAAATGGGGGCTTGGGAGATATGTCACAGAATCACGGAATTGTTCCAGCGTAAGAGACAATTCGGCTCATCGCTGCTGCACCGGCTTTTGGCGTTTGCCTTTCAGTTAGTGATGTTGTCCAATTCCTTTCCTTGTGAGACAACTATTTTACCATGCCTCTATTGAAGCTGCCTCCACCATCGTCTCAGGTGGTGAATTCCAAATCGTATCACTCCCTGTCTGCAAAGTTTTTTTTTCCCCACATGTCGCTTTTACTTTTTTTTACCAATTCCTTTAAATCTGTTCCGTCACATTTTCCATCCTTGCATGAATGGAGACAATGTCGCTCAATCTGCTCTGCTCCGCTCCCTAGTGAATTTGAGTACATGCGTCAAACCGACTCCCCGTCTAGCTGCTTAGCCATTTGGGCAATTTCTCCGATGTTCACACTGAATTCTAGCCGGAATGTTCGAGAATGGCTTTCTCCTGACATACTATAATTCTGGCTGCATCTCTCAGTTCAATTCTGTTCGTTTAAAATCCTTATCTATGCCTTTCACACTTAGAGTCCCAAATTGCTTTAAGAGGTCCTTTCTCCACCTTTGAAAATACTCCCAGTGGTAAGATCAATATAATTCAAATTCACTCAACCCTCAAACGCAGTCTTTGAAGATCTATCATAGCTTTCATGACGTTGTGGTATCTTTCCCCAGGGCGTTCTCTGACTTAAAGAATAACTCAGGTTTAAAGTCAACAGAGAGCTTGAAAAGACCCAGAAATATCCCTTTGCTCCGGTCACTGCATTTCTCCATTGCTGCCATTGAATTTAAGATATCAGATCGAAAACAATAACTCAAGTATGATATTCTCGATGTGTGGCTCTTAATTTTCGCCGCTCAGCTGAATAGCGGGTTTTAGAATAACAATAGTTTGCCACAAAAGAAGAGGGAATCCATCCGATTCTGAGCTTGAATACAGATGGAGGAATGTAGAAACAACTCCATTGCTCTATTCTCACATTCTAGCTCTGTTTCCGCTCCTCCCCAACTCCGCGCCCCCTCTCCCCCACATCCCGCCCGGGCTCCTCTCCACCCCAGATTCAGTTGTGCGACTTAGTGACTATATTTGCTCCCCCTTGTCAGTCTTTGAAAATTTTTAAAGCAAATTTACAAGGAAATCAACGAACTCTATCTGTGTAAGACATGTGGGTCAGAGGAGATTTCTGGCCATAGCATTGAAGTCACGACTGTTTGTCCGAGGGGATGGCCGATTAACTCATCGATGTTGGGTTTATCTTTGTCACTCCAATAAAGCTGAAATTCTGGCATCTGTTAAATTAAGAAACTGAAGAATCCAATACCCGCTTGTCCATGAATAACAAAAGCAACTATTCTAGAGCGTTCGAATTGGAATATTTGTCCTTAACATTTTGTTTTCATGAACACGTTTCTATCCCTTGGGAGTTTATTAACTGGGCTGGTGAGTTATTGACAATTTCACTTACACCACGTGCTCTACGGCCCAGCTCCCTCGTTAATTCGAGTACATGCATCAAGCCTACTCTCAGTCTAGCTGCTTAGACATTTGCAAAATTTATTTCAAATGTGGAGAAGTGATTCCTTAAAGCTATTTGGGACTGTAAGTATGAAAGGCAGAGGTAAGGTTTTGCATGGCTCATCACTGTCATCTGTCGTTTGTTTACTTTCAGGAGGATCCAGATAAAGGGAAGAGGTATGCATCGCATTCTATTCAATTCGTGGACTTATGAACAACAGTTCCAAATTTTACTTCATATTTTCAGTACCTAACCTTTTCTTTTTACATTATTAGCGAAGGGAGTTATCTGAATACGGTCACAGAAGGCAAACTTCCTCTGGGGTCATTCAAAGGACCTATCCAGTACAAAGTGTGGAAAGATATAATGGACGTTATTAACCCCGGTAAGCTGGCATTTTGTTGCCAAAAAAATAAAACGATCAGTGAGTGCAGTAAATTCAAATACACGAGGCAATGGAAATTGAACATGACTTCTTGAAACCTGTATATTTAACTTAAAACAGGCATATAAAGGACCGACATGCAAAGACACACAGTAAGTAGAAGAGCATAGCACAAAGGGAAAACAAATGGAGATCTAGAGTCCAAGATTAAAGTATAACAGCCTTAAGGTTTTTGGAAACAGAAAACACAATGGAATGCAATCTACAAGTTTTTCCTCACTTGGGGAATAACTAGCTAGTTGATGCAAAATAAATATCTCTGCTTCAATTTCTTGCAAAAATTGGAACATAACAGACCAATGCAATGGCACAGCAAATTCGGACTATCTTAACAGGGTCGAACTGCTGAAAGATTAATGAACTCAATTTCAAGATGCCTTTGTCAGTATGCATGGGTTTTCCCTTCAAGTTTGACACAATTTGTTTTTGAAAGACAACATAGACTCTGTTTCCATCGCTGAAATATATATTGATTTAAAACAAATATCTCTCCTTTCCTCAGGTGTTTTTGTTATTGGATTAGAACTTGTGTAAGCTGGTTATTAAACCTTCTACAAATATTAAAGTTCTCTCTTTATTTGTTTTTCATTCAGGGGTTCACGGGAAGGCCCTTTTACGATTTGAGTACACTTTCTAATTCTCTCCAAACTAACCGTCTCTGTCTTAACGAAAGCAACCAAACAGCGTTGGTCTCTTTGTATGGCTGATCACCCCTCTGACTGTCACTCTTGCAATGCAACTATCAAACCCTTCCAAGGCCTTGGCATCTTTCTCATAACGTGCTGTCCAGAATTGGACGTAAAATACCAACTGCGGCCAAACCAGGGAT
This sequence comes from Chiloscyllium plagiosum, assembly GCF_004010195.1. Taxonomy (NCBI): domain Eukaryota; kingdom Metazoa; phylum Chordata; class Chondrichthyes; order Orectolobiformes; family Hemiscylliidae; genus Chiloscyllium; species Chiloscyllium plagiosum. The sequence goes on along the minus strand of NC_057746.1, from coordinate 27,573,083 downwards.
TTTCCGAGGTTGAGCACACTTGTGCCCCATATTTCTGTTTTAAAAGCCAAGCTGTTAAAAGGATTACCCTCCCGTTTTTAAAGACATTTGTACCTGCATTTCTGGGCTTTGCTCTGGCCACACTCCCTCTTAATCTTTGACAATTCCGTTTCTATGACATCTTATGCTACCTTCAAAAACAAATCACCAGCCCCTTTTTGGGTTAAATTTGAATCTACCGCATTCTTGCCATTTTGCCGGCCTTCCCGTGAACCCCTGAACTCTTTTACCTCCTCAGGCATTGTTATATTCCGAGGTTTATCCCTGATACAAAATTTGGCATCTATGCTTGCGGTGAAGTGTTGGTTAATGGGAAACAAGAATGCAAAACAGTTTGCTGACTTGCTCTTGTCCGTTTTGCCCTGCGTCTGAAGAAGAACTGGACACAAACCTGTTTAATTACATGAGTAGTCGCGCAAACAAAGTACTGTAACGCCAAGAATTTGTTTTTGCACCACCGATGACGTTCGTACATTATATCTTGGGCGTGCGAAAAGGAAACTGATTAGATTAGCATCTACAAAAAGCAGGATTGCTGGTCATCAGAAAACGTGCTGTCCAGTATCTAAAGGATAATTTTAACGTTTGACTGATCAGTGAATTGAGCGATACTCAAATGGTCGCTGTCAAGTCCGTAACCGTTTTCACTTGAATTAATCTATTTCTGTCACCCCGATTTAAGAACTTCTGTAAATGCAAACAATTATTATATCAATTTATTATATAAACACCTTTGCTGTTTAGTCAGACCATTCTACACTTGCTTTTTGCACATCCCTAACATGTTGAATCTTCCTGCACAGTAAATGGCTGAATGAAGAGGCCAACCTGTTGTTGCCTGCTTCCTGACACCAATCAAAACGGCTTTTACCACAATAGCCAGTAAAGAGGATCTGAGAATCAGAAACGTGCGTTACATTATTTGAATAATAATTGTTAACTTTCTCTCAGAGACCTATTATTAAAGACTTACCAGCTTGGGACTAAAGATGGTGTCGAAGTGGCCGAATTTTATTTTTCAGATGAAACCTTGAACGGGCGTGACATATCCACTGGCGCCTTGTGGAATCGACAAGGAATATTGTAAGCGTCCAAGCCTGGTGGGAAATGTGTTTATAATTGCTTCCCTATTTCTTGTCCGTTCCAGAAGGCGCCATATTTCCTAAGATTAAGACTTGACCCGAATCAGTTAGGAACCAGATTCCCGCCTGAAAATGGCAGTCCTGTTTTGTACCTTGAAGTTTGGTGCCATTTCCATGACGAGTGGACGGAGCATGCGACTCTGTCAGTGGATATCAGTATGGAGCAGTTGGTAAAGCATGGGAGAGAAACTTTTTGTTTAATATCAGTGAAACCAGAAAGCGCAGGGATATCCCCTCCAGTTGGACAGAAAATATCGAGACTCGCTCAGGTTCGGAGATTTCACTCCCTTTACGCGGAGCTACCAAGCACAGCTATTGGACTTTCAGATGCTTGGTTCACCCTGAGAAGCCATGTTGCACACGAACGCACGTTCGACATGGGAACAGTATAGGAAGCACGGTAGTAGTGTCAATCCCTAAGAATGGCTTCTAGTCTCCCGCCAACTGAAACGAATATGTGCGTCACCGCTGAAGGTAAAAGCCACCGCAGGTTAATATTTCAAGGGAAAAGAAGCCAAGCTTCCATCCTCGGTACTATCGGCCCTTTTCAGTTACCTATAGAAACATAGCGAGTCCAACTCGTCTTGGATGTATTCAGTTTAGATCTGGTCCCAAAATCTGTGACGTTGACCGCTATGTCATTGAATATACCATGAGTTCTGTAGAGGTTAGAAATTGGAATATCAGTCTGTCTGCTTCCCCGCTCACGGAGTTTTGCTCCATTACTTATTGGCCTTACACATGAACCAAACTTGTTCGACTGTTGTAGTGCTTGGGGTGCTCAAGACTTGAAAGGAATCTTGAAGGTCTTGAAGGACTTGAAGGGAATGCCTTTGAAAATAACAGCTATAAGACTTTAGGCTCAACCCGACTTTCTTTCTCATTGTGTTGAATGCAGAGCTACTGCCCACGACCAATTTTTACATTTATTTTCATTTTTACATGTGCATGCCTGGAAAGGGCAACAACTGTTTCTATCCCCAATTCCCTTAAACTCAGAGACCTATCAGACCATTTCAGTGGACAGTTAACATTAAACTACATAACTGTGTGTCCGGTATCATAGGTAGATCAAACCCGAGCAAGGACGGCAGTTTCCCTATTCTAAAGAAAAGCAGCTGCTATTTTTTAAATCAATGGATGTCAGCCATCATAGTCGCCATTATTAAGACTAATTTTTAATTCCATAGTTTTTTTAAAAAATGTAATCAGCGTGTTCTTAGATGAGATTACAGACCTTTGGAGCAAGTGGATTTTGAACCCGATGGTCCTGGCTCAGCAGTAGGGACACTACTACTGTGCGATAAGTGTCCTAGTTTCAGACTTGCTGTGGTCGAAATCAACCTCCGCCAGCTGCAGTGATGGATTTCAACCCACGTGACCAGATTACTCGCCTGAGCCTCTCCAGTATAGTGCACGACAGCCGCCCCACTGCCAATACCGTCGACCCCAACCTCCAACGCATTCACATCAATAAATTTAGAATTGCCACAATTTCAAAACTTTATTTAAAAGGACAATTTAAATAGTTTACCCGCGCAACTACCCTCCCGATGAGTATCAGGTAATTTCGGACAGTCAAGAGTGTGTCCTGTGTAAAATTAGATTCCCTGCTGGGTTCTTCCAGAAATTACTGGGTTTTTTTCCTCAATGCACGGTAACACGCTTCTTTACAAAATCGTTGACGAGCTATTTTCTTTCATTTTCTCTCAGCACCTGCTGCCCTGACTCTGGATCCGAGCACAGCGCATCCCCAGCTGGTTCTCTCCGAGGACCGGGCCAGTGTCAAACTTATGGAAAAAGCGCGGGCTGTCACGGAACCTGCGGAAAGTGTTGATCGCGAGCTTAGTGTCCTGGGATCCGTCGGATTCACGTCAGGGCGACACTACTGGGAGGTGAACGTGGGAAACAAAACAGCGTGGGATTTAGGCGTAGTTAAAGATACCTTCCGAAAACGGGGGTCGAGGTCGGCACAAGATGCAGGATATTGGATTTTTGGGATGAAAAATGGCAGTGAGTACTGGGCTTCCACAGCCAATCCCACACGTATATCCATAAATGCGAAGCCCAAGAAGGTCGGGGTGTACCTGGACTACGAAGGTGGACAGCTGTCTTTCTACAATGCAGCCAACATGGCCACCCTGTTTACTTTCACTGACTCATTTTCTGGCAAAATGTATCCTTACTTCAGCCCTGGTTCTAACGATGACAGGAAAAACTCGGATCCTCTAACAATCAATCAAATCAGAAACCTTTAATAAGCACGGTCGTGGTATTTATTTCTTCAGAGCCCATTGTAGACAGGTTTTACTCTCGAATATTTATGTGTAATAAGCTCAATTTTAGATAGGTTTTTAACTTATACGGTTCGAACATGCTTGTCTCCGGGGGCCATGCTTCATTTTCACCGTCTCCACCACCGTATTAGTGAGGTCAATGGAGGCTGAATTTTCTAACAGTCTCCTCCTACTGCTATGCGACTCCCTACGCTACTAAGTTAAAAGTCACACAACACCAGGTTATGGTCCAAGAGGTTTATTTGGAAGCATTAGCTTTCTGAGCACTGCTTCTTCATCAGCTATTTATTCTCTAAAGCATTTTTTAAAAACTCATGGCAACGCCCATTCACTTATAGAGTTCAAATCACTTTTTCTCCCACGGTCACCTAGAGATGTTGCTTTCTTCCATGATTTATGTTGTTACATCCTCCCTACATATTATACTGGTGTCTCTCTTCCACTATTCTTCCTATTATTTCCTTCCACTATTTTATAGCACATCTGTGTTGTCCTGGTTATCTGCATCTCTAGTTTCATCCCACCTTCCCTCCTAATGTAGATTCAGTTTCCTTTTATTTCATAGCTGTCTCTTGTTTGAATGCCTTCATCACCTATCCATGGTGATGCGTGCTATACCTCATTCGGGTAATGCGCGTTGGTGTTGCAGTCCAAAGCTTTAGGTAATGCTTGCAAACTTGCCTTGGTCCTTCCCATCACGTGGCTATTGATAAACAACCTGCTTGGCTCCATTATCAATACTCCTTCTTTGTTCATCAAGTTCTGAGCTGTGTCTAGGTCCCAGAGAGGTTGGATTAAGGCAGGGCGCTACCAACTGCGCCACTAGAACCTGCTTTAAGTATCGATACACCTCTTTAAAGTTTTTCTTTCCCTCATCTGAGCTTCAAAATAGTTCCACTAGTGATTTCACGCAAAATCTGAAGTCCAATAGGGGAAATTGTCAATAGAAATTGTATAGTTTGTAGCCGCCTCTTGATCATCAACACTGTTGATAAACTACATAAGCCTATGAAAGTTACTCTTGGCTCCTCTGTAGAAAGCCATATGCCTGCCTTCTAGCGTTTGGTATTATTGGTTATACTTGTTATTCTCATTATTACAGGCCACCGAATATGGGTGTTTATTCATAAAAATCCATGATCGCAGAAATTGTAAAACCAGAAATTAGCATTGAAACAGTTGACATTCTTCTGTCCAGGATTTTAGTACTGGTGCTAAAACGTTTCAGCATAAGTAGCAGAAATTCACATTTTAGTTCAATTTGGGATTCTAGTAATTCATTTACGGGAACATTGATTTACGTCCACAAGTCATTGCCACTATGTAAGAGCATCTACAATATTTCGTCCTGGTGTTGTTAGGGTAGATTTTTCAGTGTCCCTCCGGTAGCTGTGTCCATAAACGTTTGATAAAGATCCATTCTCTCCATTTTTCCACCGAAAACCTAAATACATTATTTTTAAAATAGCCTGACTATCAAATTATTCAGTGCTGCTTTGGGGAAAATATTCAGTCGGGAAATGCCTGTCTAAAAACTGCATGGAGGTGTTTAATATGTCAGAACAGGGAATTATCGGAAGTATTCTTAAGATTACGTTTCCGAATATTACAACATTCTACACCATTTCCAGCTTAAACAAATGAAATTCCAGTAGGCCTGGGGAGTGTTACTTTGGGGCTAGAATTTGAACTAACTTGTTGCGTCGTGAAACTAACGCGATGGATTTCACCATTGGTTTTACACTCCACTCAATGTAAATCTGCCTTGAAAGTATTGTCTCTTTTTATTAGATTACTTACAGTGTGGAAACAGGCCCAGCAAGTCCACACCGCCCTGCCGAAGCGCAACCCACCCATACTCCTACATTTACCCCTTACCTAACACTACGGGCAATTATAGCACGGCCAATTCACCTGACCTGCACATCTTTGGACTGTGGGAGGAAACCGGAGCACCCGGAGGAAACCCACGCAGACACGGGGAGAACGTGCAAACTCCACACAGTCAGTCGCCTGAGGCGGGTATTGAACCCAGGTCTCTGGCGCTGTGAGGCAGCAGTGCTAACCACTGTGCCACCGTGCCGCCCACTGAACCAGATGCCCTTCAGAAAGCACTTCTCTTGCAAGTGGAGTTATTCGGACAGTGTAACAGAGTGGGTTATCCGTTGCTGGAAAAATTGATCCGATAAAAGATTCACCACACATGTTAATCTGGGTTGATAAGCCTATTGTGATCTTCATTTCCATGGACTATTCTCAAGGGAATGCACATTGTAGTAGTGCAGATACACGTAATAACAAAAATCTGACAAACGGGTAAGGTGGTTCTTACATTCATATTAACACTACGACACAGAACTCTGAAATTAGCAGCACTTTGCCGATGTCATATCAACCCTTAAAATAAAGGAACAATTTACTATTTAGTTTGATGATACCTTAAGCTTGTGATTGTATTGAGAACAATAAAAATATTATGGCACAACACACTCTATACAATTTATGATTTTTTTGTTTTCTTTTACTTGTTTGGTGACAGGCATATTTTGACTTTTTTGTTTACTTTGGATTGAGATATTGAAAATGAGCTACTTTGATAAAGTTTGCAAGAATATCGATTTTCCAGTAACTTGGTCACCAGAGTACAAAATTAAGGTCTCCACTTAATCGGAAGTTAGGCTTTTAAATACTGACTCTTAGGACAAGGGATAATTCCTCAAAGTATACGTCTTTTCATTATTTACTTGTTCAAGTTGAAAGGATAACTGTTTTTCAAAGGAAAGATTTATGGAATAAACATAGGAGAGAACAATAAAGTATCAACGTACCATTACGGCATTACGGTGCTTATTGACAAATCGGCTTTCTGTGTTGCATAGTTTCCTACTCTGTTTGGACAAGATATAATTAATATCAATATACAAAATATGTAGTCTACCTCAGCACAATTTATTTTTCATTCACAAACAAGAACAGAAAATGCTGGAAAACTCAGCAGATCTGGTAGCTAATATGGAGAGAGCACCAGAGTTGCCGTTGGAAGCCCGATACGACGCTTTTCAGACAAATTTTCGCAGAATTTTACTTTAATTATAGTTATTAATTTCAAGAATTACGACTGTTTTCCGTTTTGTGCGAAGTTAGTTGATCCCTTAAGGCTCTTAGAAATCATAGGAAGTTCCTTGGATTGAGGTCAGCTTTCGTCAAATCTGATTTGTTGGATATATTTTTTGATGAATGTTAGATGCCTGCGTGTGATTTTCTTTTGTAAGTGGGTGGTGGTTGCATTCAGATCACCTGTATTCATCAGATCTGGGCCTTGATCCAGTGACAAGTGATTTCGAAAGAGCTTGCAGGACGGGCTCTTACTGAAAACAGTAGTGCGGTGTGTGCATAATCCTGAGCAGCACCAGAGGAAAGACATCCAGCCGTTTCCCATAAGCAATGGCATATCAACCATGTCAATGACAAAGTGAATCCTTTTCAAACAGTCCAAAAAGGTTCATGGCCTCTGTCCAGGGTGAGTGGCTGGGTGTTGCAGCTGGTCACTGCAGTTTCACAAGATCACACAAACCAATGGGAAATGGTATTCAAAACATCTTCGCCCTCACCACTGACAACTGGAATGATGTCCTCCCACATGTGGATGCTTGGAGCAGATTCTGAATTCAAAACAGATGCCAAAAGGCTAATTTACTGCGGGAAATTTGATTGGCAATAAAGTGCCAACACAAAGTTTTTAGTGTTTCTTGTGGCCACGCAAAACCAAAAAAAAGTGTTGAGCAATGGGAATGTTTACATTTCCTGAGCATCCTCAAGTAGTCAGTGTTTGTTAGGCGCTGAACACATCGAGGAAATGAACCCAAATTGCAAATTATCAACACCTCTCGGACATTATTTGCAATTCAGAAAGTTATTGTGGGTTAAAGTCAGAGCAACCATGTGAAATCCTGCCTGAAAATGGAATTGGGCGGGAAAGCAGACGTCCAAACTTCGGCAGGACTTTCCCTGCTCAAAACTCTTTAAAAAATAAAACTTGGATTTATATCACGCTGCACCAGCACCTGATATGCAATCCCTCTAAAGTGTAACTGTAGAAAACACGACAGTCTAGGATTCGTAATCCGCAACGAGACAATGATCTGTTTTAGTGGTCCTAGATGAGTGTTAAATATTGCCCGTGAGAGCAGTAAATCCCTGATATTCTTCAAATTATAGCTGTGAAATTTCTTATATTTAAGAGAGAGGGTATGTAAATGCTCAGCAGAAGTCTCTCACAACAAGACAGTATTGCCAGTCCTGAGTTTCATGTTCAGGTACTGGGATGGGACATGATCAGAATCTTACATTTGCAAGTGAGTATCCAACTGCTATTACAGGCACTCATTGGAGGCATCGACTAGCCTACGTCCTCATTCTGATGTCAATGAATGTTCCAGTAAACAAGGGTACCTGGTGATCTGCCGTAGTAACATGTCAGCTTGCATCCCCATCTGAGGACCGGAAGTTTCGTTATCTTGACTCCCTTTGATCATCTAAAACGCTTCAATGCAACAATGAGACGGTGGTTGACTTCAACTGGCATGTAGATGAGTCTTCGCATATGGAAAATGACTCCTTTACACCACTTTTGAATTAGGGCAGTTTCTTTAACTTGGTATCAATGGGTTCATAGTAATCAATCTCAGGCGAAAGACTACAACACCCTGCACTTGAGCTAATAGTCAGTTCCATTGAGGTTAATGATCAATGCAATTCCAATTATTTTTCAGCCGATGTCGCCTTCCATCCCGCTGCCTTGCAATTCTTTCCCCAATTCGCCCACCGTTCCGTTCCAGGCACTGCTGACCAGCTGTTTGGTGCACTGTGTATTGCAACCTTATCTGGAAACAGACATATCTGTGCATTATAGCAAACAGTGTGGTAAAGGTGGGTGGTAGAGTTTACCTAAAGCTAAAATGGCTATGCTGAAGAGCTGAGGAATTGGATTTGAATGGGGTTTGGGTTGAAATAGCGAAAGACAGATGTCCAAATTGGCAGCGTCCTTTTCTCTCTGTCACTGTAGTAACATTTTAAGATCCAATGCAGATGCGACTGTTTCAAACATAGGAACTCTAGACGATTTGTGATTGTGGTTGCATTGATTTTTCTTTGACACCGTCCACGGTCACTGCCAGTCTTATTTCTAACTAGGATTAATGGGGTTAGGGTGAGGTGAGGCGCTGCCAAGGGCTGGCTTGGGGCGAGAAGAAAAGTTTCAAAAGCCATATTTATAAAATAGCGGCAGAAGGCAAAGTTGACTTGAATTTTACCCATTGGCACATTCAGCTTGAATTTTTACTTAAAGTCTCCCATTTAAACCACTCTACAATTATTGTACTGTTCTGTAAAGCCCTTTCAGGTTTCTTCCTCTAATTCCTTTTCACTAGTTGATAGTCTACTTACTGCTCTACCAACATATTGCATTTTGTTCCTTAGCTTTAGCTACATAGTTTCTGTCCTTGATGCCCCAGAACATACTTTATTTCCAGTGCTGTAATGTTCTCTACGTAATATGCTCCTACTTTTCTACCTTTCCTATGTTTCCAGAACATCTTGCTTCCAGGGACCTTTAACACCCAGTCCTCCTCTCTCGTTATGTGAGATCTATGTTTATAGCTACAAAATCTATTTTCTTACGCCAATATGGGCCTTTAACTCACCAACATAATTGAGCATCCACATGCACGCATATCAAGCTGACAAAGCATTTATTGCCTCATCCTCTCCCATCAATCCTTACTGTGCCACAGCTGCTAACTTACTATTCACAGTTCGAGATCTACCCGTCTCCCCCAAAATTGTGTGTGACCTGGTATCCCTTTCAGATACTTCTTCATAAGTTCAACAATCCTGCCAAGTTTACTTAAACACTCATTTCCCTTTCTTTCCAGGAAACTCTGTTGATAGTATCATAAAACCCTCAGCAAGGCAATGCTTGCAAATGAACAATGTTGGTCGACATAAAGCAATATTCCAGGAGTCAAACACATTGGTTCTTTACTTGCCCCATTTCAAACGGTCGCTGTCAGTAAATGGTTAGTCATTATTCCCTTGTTATCATTTACACATAAAAGAGAGATGAACTAAAATGAATAAGACGTATGTGTAGGTTTTTTTCCATTTCAGTTTTGCTTTACGCTCACTGGAAATCCAGTCGCAGTATGCAATGTGAATTGGGCAAAGCTAAAAGCAACATAAACTTTGCCACACTGCATTATAATGTCAATATAAATGGAAACAAATGAGTATCAACAGAGGAACATGCTAACTGCATCAATGCAAACGTTTATTTAATGTGTATAGGCGTTGCTGGCAAGGTTAGATTTGTTGCCCACTTATTATCAGCATGAACCAAATGATTTACTCGACTCTTTTAGAGGACGTCATAGTGTTTTTCACTTGTGGAACAGATTCTGTAAGGAATTCCTTCCTTCAAGGGTATCAATGAACCAGATCAACATTTTGCAGCAAGCTATTTTGGTTTTAGAGTTATTCTTATGGTGAATTGCTTCCACGTTCAGATTTTCGTTGATTTGTTGTCATGGCATGTTTGAATCAGTGACTCCCGATCATTAGGCTGTGCTCAGTACGATGAGAGTGTGGTGCTGGAAATCGACGTTATCGGCAAAAGTCCTTAATCAGGAAATGTCGATTCTCCTGCTCCTCCGATGCTGCCTGACCTGCTGTGCTTTTCCAGCACCACACTCTAGAGCCTAATTTCCAGTATCTGCAGTCCTCACTTTCGCCCTGTGCTCAGTAAAATTAACTCCGAGTCAGGTAAGCCATGCCAACATGAGCACAGCCAACAGAATCGGTATGAAAATAGCCAAAAAAGACCCTTTGGTTCACATCTGAACTGCTGAAGCCTGCCTGGACAATGAGAACATCCTTGTATTTCAGATACAGTAATCTGAGAATAATGCTCATAGATGAATTGACTGAATTTGCTTTCTGTCTAGCTGTTACATTGTGGGTATTTTGCAAGGATACTTCATTCCTCTCATTGAGCAACATGTTCCCTTTCCACCAAAAAAAAACTGTCAAACCTCAGCTTAACAACGTTAATAGGACATTAGAACCATTAGTACAGTTGCTTTGGACATTTAGTTACTATAATCACATTGACTGTATAACTTTGTTGTTATGCACTTGAAACAAAAGCCTCAACTCAGGTTTGTAACAATATTCTGAATAAGACGAAACAAGCAGAAAACAACACATCCATTTGATTCACATCACAAACTCAGTTATTTTGTATGACACAGCCTTTTCACAGCCCTATGTGTGCAGAACATTTCATATCATTTGAAAAGTCTTCTTTCAGCTTCTCTCTCTCTGTTTAAATCCAGTAGCAGCTGTGATCGCCAGTAATTTAACAATAATGATTTTGTGGCTCCTCCACCTTTGTGATCCATCGCTCTTCACATTCAATCCTCCTGCAACATTTGACTCATGTTGAACTACGATTTGTCACTTTCTCTTCAGCCACCTAAGCCTCTAAGTATTGGAATTCTATCATTAAATATCCCCAACTCCCAGGCTCCTGCTTTCCCATTAAGATGCTCTTTAAAGTCTAACCATCTAAACAATCTTTTTAATTCCAGTCTCCTCAAGTGGCTTGGTGTCAATTTGTGCTCGTCACTGCTTCCATTAAACTCGTGGGGCTTGTATCAACATTACATATATAAGAGGATTTATATAAATGCACTTTGTTATTGTTGCCTATTGCGTTGGTTCATAACTAAGTGCCTTAGACATTGCAATTCTATGTTTCCTCTAAGTGCATATGTCTCAACTGAAGGCTCTTGTAGTCCACTGGCAATATCTCTCATTAGATGCTCTGGGTTCTAATCCGATCTGCTCCTGAGGTATGTAATGACACCTCCAAATGCGTCAATTGGAAACTTTATATCTATCTCAACTGGCTGTTGCAGACAGACCATGGTATTCTGGTTCAGATTTGTCAACCAGTTTCCAAAAAGCACCATAGAAGGTGTTCATCCAAAGGGATCACAAAATTCAACAGCACAACAAGAACTAGATGGCAACACAACATTCCTGTGCCTGAGTGTGATGCATAGGTAATTCAGGCTAAGAAACTGAATTGAGATAAACGTCTCAGTTTATATTCATTGAAATCAGTATTTCACTTAGTTCTGAAGTTTGTTTTTTGTTGTTTTTCTACAACTGAGTTGCTTGAAATCATGCCTCACTGTGTCGACTGGCCATCCAAAATCCATTAATTCAGCCTATCTAAATCTCTGCTGCCAGTATCTTTATTTGCATCACCTTCTGATCTCTGAGCTTGTTTCTAACATTTGCTGTTATTTCATAAACACTTTAATTTAATCAGTCTCATCCTCAGCTTCAAATTCTTCCCACCTTCCCTGATTACTAAAATTTCCAGCATTCCTACATCTGTATAAGAACACAGAATTGAATGCTAACCTGGTTTGCTGTCTTTACTTCCCCATTGACAGCTGTAGCTTCAGTCACCAAGTTTTTACACCACTTCTCTTCTTTTCCTGTCAGTTCTTTTCTACATTTTATAAAACGTACTGCTTTATTTAGTGTTCTTTCCAAATTAGCTTTTACTTTGATGTGGCTGCTGAGAAGCACCTGAATGAATATTATATTTGAGACATATTTGAGATGTTGAAGGCTTGTGAGAAATTTATATTGTGTGGACACCTGGATTGGTTTATTTAAAGAGTTCATTGAACGTTCACTGTGGGGATTGGAATATTTCTTTTTATTAAGGCTTCTTATGAATGACATGACATTATAATTGCTTGTTTCATTGTAGCTCTCCTGTTGGGGCTGTTTGAACCTTGCTTTGACTTGATGTTTGTTTTGTTCTTCAGCTGGGGTTAAAAGCCTTTGAGGATAGAACTAACAAATTTCAGACGGGAAACAACATTATTTTAGTGCAGAGTAAAGGCCATCTGCTCTCCTGGAAGGGTTATTGTAGGAACATCTCAACATTATATTTCCTGAGCAAACCGTGTCTGCCAAAACTTCAGAGGCAACTACATTTAATTAGTGACCTGTCTACAAGTAACCATACAAAGGACCAGAAGATAGTATGAACGTTCATGTCCAAACTTTTTCTTGACAACAACTTTAATCCATTGGCCAAAGTGTGTGTTCTTGGCTTCAGGAAGATAATTTCTGAAGATACATATGTGATTCTTAAAAATTCTTGGTAAATTTGTCACTCAGAAAATACTATTATTGTATGTCGTGATCTGTGTAATAGTGTAGTAGAGCAACAGTATGCCCCTCCATCCTCAGCTGCTCAATGTCAAATGTTTATTCTCTTCTGTTGCACTTTGTGGCATGTTATTAGTTAGAGTTTAAACTATACAAATACATGTTGCGGGTGTGAATTGGAGATAATTGTTACTACAATCAAAAAGCAAAAACAATAACTTTCAGACATTCAGGCAATTTATGAGCTTAAAGATTAAAAATAAATTCTCCTTTAAAAAACGAAATGAAGTGTGTTGATTCTTATGATTTAATGACAATTTATCAATTTATCCTCCTTATCCTTGTCAGAAATCGCATTAACTTTATTAAAATGCTGGCTTTCACTTTTCTGAATTATCTTCATATATTGGGCGATTCCTTAGGAGTTACTTTGACCTGCTTCTTCCCAAAGGGGAATATGTAACAGGTATAATGTGAAATGAATTTATATTTATAAAACATGGATTTAAACGAAAATAAAAATCGCCTTTATTAGATGTTAAATCATTAGCTATGAATTTTCTGGACAAAATCTCCAAGGTCGAGAAAACTCAACATTTTAAGTTAATTTATACGTCATTTTCAGGCAAAGGAGGGAAACCGAATGTCATGTAGATATGATGGTTATTTCCAATTCAACTTGCGCATAGCTGATGTTAATTGATGAAACATCTACCGTTGCATAGGTTTTTTTTTATTGGAATTCACAACACAGGAGTGGGGTTCTCGCATTAACAATATTAAAAATCATTCCTTGCAGAATATATCTGCCACATCCCTGAAAAAGATCTTGTTTGAAAATATCCTTTGTTGAACTCTGATATAATTTTCGGAAGATGTTACAATTTCACCAGTTAATGGGCAACTAATATAATATTGATCATGTGATAAGCATGCATGGTAGTGAATAACAGAGACTTGGAATCATCTAGCACCAATGGAAAGAAACAAAAGTAATAGCCCGGTTAACGAAACATTCAATGTTTTATTGCATTTCCTCACTGGAGTTTGAGTCGGTCAAAGCAAAGGAGAAAGTAAGGGCTGCAGTTGCTGGACATCAGAGTCGAAAAATGTGGCGCTGGAAAAATGCAAAAATGCACACTTCACAACGGCAGCATCCGAGGAACATGAGTCACACTTTTGAACTCAAAACAAACAAATACCTCTGGTCTAATTTAGACATGTATTTTCCTAAACTTAAGAACAAAGGAATGATCTTCATTGCCCAGTTCAATTTATCATTTAATAAGGCATATCACCACCATATTCCCAACGACAATAAGTGATGGGTCCCTTATTTCCAACAGCCCTCATATCCAAATGATAGACGAAAATCTATTACATTTGTGTCCTTGTTTCTTCAGGAAATTAGATCTCTTAAGGGAACTTTAACTTCCCATGAAGCCTGAAACTTTGAGTGCAAACGGGAGAAAAGGGCAATGGAAGAAACCGACAGCTGCTTAGTTAACACGCGTGAGCAGGAAATATTGCCAAAACCCCTGCTTAAGTCCATAACTTCCTACATGGAACCCTATCCATTAAATACATAGGTGTAAGAGGCCATTCTATTAATGTGGATCTTGTGGTAAAAGGAAATATAAAACTAGACAAGGTATGTAATTGGCGATCAAACCACGACGGTCTGATTTTCCATACAGTTCCAAATCCACTTTTAGTCACAGCACTTCCAGACAACAAGATTGCCCTGACTGCAAGGATAATGTACTTTTCTCTGCAAGTATTCAGTACACTGTACACCCAAGAATAAATAATATAGAGTCATAGAGAGAAACAGACCCCTTGGTCCAACTCGTCCACGCCGACCAGGTATACTAAATAGGCCTAGTCCCATTTTCCAGCATTTGGCTCATATCACTCTAAACTCTTCCTATTCATATACCCATCCAGATACCTTTCAAATGTTGTAATTGTACGAGCTTCCACCACTTCCTCTGGCGGCGCACTCCATGCACGCAGCACCCTTTGCCCGAAAAGTTGCCCCTTACGACCGTTTTGAATCTTTCCCTTCTTATACCATAATCTTTCACCATAAACTTATGCCTTCTAGTTTTGGACTCCCTACTTAGGGAAAAGTCTTTGTCCATTTACCCTATTCATGCTCATGATTTTATAACGCTCTGTAAAGTCACTCCTCAGTCTTTGACTCTCCATGGAAAATAGCCCCAGCCTATTCAGCCTCTCCTTATAGCTTAAACCTTCCAAGTGCTTGTCGGTTACCTGAAAAAGGAAATAAACAGCAAATTAAAGAATCAATAGCTCATTTAGAAATCAGTACGCACAGATTGATTAATTATGTGAATTTCATTACATATCTCATTATGTATTTTCCAGAGACCAAGTGAGGAACAAGCACTCCATTATACTCTCAATATATTCACGACAGAACGTGATCCGAGTTCTATGGCTTTCACGTCCAATGATAAAACCTGAATAGCTGAGCAACTGTCCCTTACAGGCACTACACAATTTTAATCTCAAATGAAAAGCGCAGTGGAAAAGAGGGTGGATCAACAAACGAATTTGGCATCCGAATAGCGATATGATAATTCACCCTAGAATTATTTTAACGTCAACCCACACCAGTTTTAAGATACTTCAATATGTGCCACTTTTATTTCAGTAAAAATTGGCAAAACGCCTTTTAAAAAAGGACAGTTAAATATTGCCAAAATTGAGGCGATAATTCCTCCCACTGTCATCGTCGCAGCCCTCCACCGGATTTACAGCATTCATGAAAGAATTTGAGGCCGGTCTTGCAAATAGATTTAGATGACCTGGTTTTGAAGTCTATTAAATTCAGTTGCAGAACATTCGGCTGACCCACAATACCGTTTGGTGCTGATTTGTTACACAATGCTCGAGATTTCGACATTCTTTCTTACACAGTAACTGAAATATCAACTTCACTTCCTGATATTTGTTCAATGTAGCCAGTTAAAAGGAAACTGAGCTTATTTTAACTGAAGGCTTTTTATTTAAACATTTGTTACAAATTTAATAAATCGTACATCATTCAATCGCTAAGAATATCCAAACATCCGTTCAACAGGCTGAAGGTGCAACATTTAAGCCTTCAGTGAAGGTCGTCTTTGGAATAATTGCAGAGTCATGTTGGTTTACAGGAACTGAAGACTCAACGATATTCCGTAAAACAGTTAACATTACTGACAGAAACCTGACTCCGAAGAAATGTTAGAGACTATTCCCAATGGTTATGAGGCCAAATGTATGAACGATGTGTCACGAAACTATCAAACATGACCATTACTCGATTTGCCCACCCGCAAATGTCTCTGAAACAAGAAGGTGCGAACCCAAGTTCACACTCCTGACTTTATCCAGTGCTGACTGCTGAAAAAAAGTGCATCATGTATTGGGATAAAGTTGGGATTCGCCACAATTTGCTCCTATTTCCTGAACCTAACCAAGTGCTGGCAAAGAATTGTCATGCATCAATTGTTCTCTGGGCAAATCTGTCTGGTTCTGGAGATTATAGATAAATCACATCATCTTTTATCGTTTACACATTGACTTCATTGCACGGGAACATCTGTCACATATCCTTAAAGGAGTTTGTCCGAGTCTGTTCATTGGGGTAAACAGAAATTTGTATAAATCACTTTAATGATTTACACACGTTCTCATCTCTATTTCTTGGAATGGCTATGGAGAGCAACAGATCCACTGTTCCCAGTGAAGTAACAAAAATTCTCCACCCGACGTCACCACACCCCTCCCAGTTCAGAACATGGAAGAAAAGGTGTCAAACTAGGCATTTCATGGACTCATGGAGTCACTTCCGTGAATATGGAAGCAATTCGGCTACTCAGAGCCATGCTAACTCTCTCTTTACAACATAGTCAATCCATTTTCCCCTGTTCTAACTCCGTAGTCGTGCCAGCTTATTTCCTTCTAGTGTCCATCCAATTAGGGTCTGGTGACGCAGTGGTGGTGTCCCTACCTCTGAGCCAAGAGGCCTGGGTTCAAGCCCCATCTGAGATGTGTCATAAAACCTCCAACCCATTTGAAATAATTGATTCTGGATGGTGAATTCCAGCTCACTACCATTCACTGTGTTAAGCAATTTTCTATCTCACAATTCCATGCGTTGTTGTCCAAAAGTTTTCATCTGTGTCCCAGAGAATGGTGCAATCCGCTAGGTCAATAAAAAACGTTTTCTTGTGTACCCTAACCACAATAGTCACAACCTTCTGCGTCCCCAGCAAATTACCACTTGATATCTGTTACTCTAAGGGGAGTAGCTTCAGCTCCTTCAGTTTAACCATGCAGCTAAAATTTCCTTCCCTGATACTATTTTGATAAAACTCCTTGTCCCCATCTCCAGAACTTTCATGTCTATCTTAAAGGTTGGTGCCCAGAACTGGGCGCAATGTTCTAGTTGCATCCTGACCAGGGTTGCATACATGTTCAGCATAACTATCTTGCTCTTGCACTCATTGCCTCTATTTAGGAAGCTCAAGGTATGTTTTGCCATTCTCTCACGATGCCCTGCCACCGCACCAAACTCTCATCATTACAATATTTCGAGAAAAGCAGATGAAAATAAATGTTTGAGGAGGAGTCCAAACAAAATTATAAAGTACACCGTGCTGGAGAGTTTTTACCTCCTCAACAGTGTCATTCTAAAATCACTCTTGCCTCTCCTACCAAGTAGCATTGTCAACATTAGCAAAGAAGTGGTGAATACATGCAAACATACACGCAGTAGATTGAAATATGGAAGTTGGTACAATAACACGACGGCCCCATGCAGGGTGGCACCATACCTGCAATCAAGCGCTGATTAGCAAACAATCTAAAATGGAACATAAAGTTTGCTCAGGTTTAAAAAAAGAACAAAAAATAAAGGCAATGCATTTAAGTGACAAAATAATCAGGCCCTAGGAAAGGCAAACACTGAAGAAATAGTCAAGTTATTCCTCGTGACATCTGATTGGAAGGATTTTGAGTGGTTCAGAGTTCTCTCCGTCATCATTAATGCCTGGACTGAAGTAAGGGAAGAGTTTGCCGGTGAAAGTGTCAATGAAAGTGTAAAGATGGGACATATTGTCCACGTTGTAAAAAGACACTTGTCCGCCCTCATAGTCCAGGTACACCCCAATCGCTCGGGGTTTTCTCGGTACGTTCAAGCGGGTCCGCGGAACAGTGGTTGCCTTGTACTCGTTCCCATTTCTCAGCCACACGATCCAGTAGCCGGATTCCGGCGTCGCCGTGGTGTGCCCCTTCCTGTTTATGGACTCCCTGACCACACCCAGGTCCCACTCAGTCTTGGATCCCACCTGCACCTCCCAGTAGTGCTTGCCGGAGGTGAACGCTTCGGAGCCCAGGACACAGACGCAGGTGTCGAACCTCTCGGGGCTGTCCCTGACCTCTTGTTTCACGTCTCCGTAGGTGACCACGGTCAGATCCTCGGACAGAACTAACCGGGGATGAGCTGTGTTCGCGTTCAGGGTCAGATAGGTTGGAACTGACAAAACAGAAAAGAAGGAAACAAACGCACGATCAGCAAATGAGTTATTTCAAAGCACGTTATTAACTTAAGGACAGGCTATTTCATGCTGCATGCGATGATTTAACATTATAATTTGCTGACGGTTCTTGGAGGAACCTCGGCGCTCTAGAGCTCCGAGATACTGGAGTGAAAATCGACTCCCCCCCGAAAATAAAATCGAAAAACTATAAAGATCCTTGCTATCTATTATATTGTATGATATCATTATATAATTTATTACATTTTCTTTTATTCTCTTCGCTGCTATTTTTAAAGGAGCGTTTCCTTGGCGTGTCTTCGCTCGCATCAGTTCGGGAAGTAGGGTTACTGGCTGGTTCAGTGCAGCCTGCATATTTATAATCTATAGAATAACGGAGCAAGAAATTAAAAATAATCATTTTATTGCAAAGTATAATTCACGTTTCAGTCTAATATCAACGGCTTATACGCGACCCCCTTTCAGGTCTGGTTTCATTTTGGAACTGAGCTGAGCCGCTGAACTGAGCGGTGGCTCGGAGTCATACCGCGAAGTGTGCCTCCTGAAAGAAGCAGGACATGGGCTTTATCGTAACATGTGCCATGTTCACGCCTCTATGAGCATGCTCAACGTTTTTTTTGCTTGGTACAAGCTCTGAGCTTAATGCCTCCTAGAGCACTGAAATTGTGCCAGGGACACTCTTTTCCTCCTGGAAGACTTCTCTACCTTTGCTTTTCTAAAGAAAGAGAACATTCCCAAAAATCTCAAAGGACGGCTGTATACAGTTCCATTGGAATGTGAGCCTTGGCTGGCTATCGGAAATCGTAACATCGCTTATTTAATTCCCTGGACCATTGTTTAAGATTGTAACAGCATAAAATGGGCAGAAGAGGGCTATTCTACCAACCAGACCTGCTCCCCATCCGAACCGCCCCCTCCCCCCACCCCCGTTTAGGACTAATCTGATTGTCATTTGAACTCCATTTTCATATGTGTTTCCCATAACCAATTATAGAATCACAGAACTTTTACCGTACAGTACGTCATTCGACACCTGACTCCCGTGCCAATCAAAGTTAAACATCACACAACACAAGGTTATAGTCCTCCGCAACCACCTGATGAAGGAGCAGCGCTCCGAAAGCTAGTGCTCGCAACTAAACCTGCTGGACTATAACCTGGCGTTGTGTGATTTTTAACTTTGTACACCCCAGTCCAACACCGGCATCTCCAAATCATGATTGCCAATCAAACACTTGTTGAACTCAGTCAGCATCCACTACACGTACAGCGAGAGAATTCTGACTACAAAAGACCGTCGCTGAGAAGAATTTCCCCTCCTCTCCGTCTTAGCCGGAAGAGGCCTTATTTATTTAAATTACACAAGAGCGGAAACACCGTGTTGAAACACGTCACATTCCCTCGAATCTTGCATGTGTCAATAATAATGGGTTTAGCTGCTCAAAGGGATGCATATTGGAAGCGAAGGGGGCTGAACACGATTTAAACGAGGGTTTCCCTGGAGATTTTCCAATTCCGATGGAAAATAAAATCAACGACTTGCGTTAGTACAGTGTAACTGAAGCTTTAGGTTGTCTGCATATAAAGTGTGCGAAACAGATACAGCGCACAGCATTCTACAAAAGGACGACTAATCTTTCTACATAGAAGCGTTCTGAATATTTTAAAGTTTCTATTACCATTATTAGATTCAAGCTCTGATACTCTTCCGGACTATGGGAGGGATGAACCTCACCAAAGTAGCTCGAAGTCAAATGTGAGAAATCTGTAAATATTTCCATGGGAAGAAATAACTCCTGTTTGTGGACGCCTGCTCAACTATTTGGTACTTCTAGGAAGTTATCATTCTTACCAGTAATTTCACAGATGAGTATTTTCCAGTACACACAGGAACACATACAAGCCATATTCTAGTGGATATCACAGGACAGCAAGTAGGTGCATGCAGCAAGGTTCGTTTTCGACCCTAACGTCCAAACTAATCACGATTGCCCACCACCAACTCACATTGAGAGAAACAGCGACTGTTAATATTTAAGCCACTGTAATAAACTCAAAGCAAGCTCTAATCGGTTAAAATTGGCACCAAATTTGTTCAGGATGATGAAGATGAGCAACAAAAAAATCAAGGTTGGTAGTTCCCAAAGGATCACTCATTTACCTTGGGTGTAGGTTACCTCATTATACTGGCTTGCCATGCAGAGTGATACCAACAGTTCAGGCCCAAGTTGAAACATTCATCTGGGCATTTGATGATTATTTCAATGCAAACAGCGTGCAGAAGTATCTAGAGAAGGCCGGAACAATGGGACTGAGTCATGGTGCTCATTTGAAGACTTGGTACAAACACAATGGGACGAACGACCACCGTCTGCACTCCAATAATTCTGCCCTATGAATTCCCATGGTGGCTAGGGTCACGATGAAGGCCCCGCCTTCTCGACCTCAGCTCTCACCTGAGATGCGGTGACGGTCACATTAAATTCCCGGACCAGTCGTCCCTCTCTCATGAGGATGTAGCCTTCTGGAACTATGGCTAATTTGCTATCATCATTCTGTACTGTAATCGAACTTGTCATTGTGTATTATGACTAACGAGTCGGTTAAAGGCTTCGCCGGTTTTACACCCCTGCTGAAGCTAGTCTGGAGATCATGAGGAGAACTTGCAGCTATATTCTACCTTCCAGGTGTGTGATGGCTCCCTTGCACATTGTTTGCTCTAAAACCAAGCAACAAGCTCGGCAAGCCTTGAAAGGTTTTGTTTGAGAAAAGCAAACTCATTGGATGAGCCACTGGAGACTGATTTTTTAAACTTTGATTCAGTGTCTGTCTTCAGACGGGGTAGGGGTTAAGGGTGAAGTGGAGAATACTCCTGTCGGATTATCTTTCACACATCGACTGTCATCCAGGTATCCAGCATGAATCATGAACCACCGCTTCCATTTAACATCCACTTCAAATTAGTTTAAGGGTCTATAACAAGGTGGTATAATGTAAGATGAAAAGCAGGAAGCTTACAATAAACCCTTTATCACGCATCGTATAAATCTGAAATGGGAGGTTTGTTCAAGCGGGAAACTTCGCAACCTTTAAAAAGTGCTGTACTTGGATGAGCACTTGAAATGTCATGACATTCAAGGCTATGTGCCAAGTATTGGAAAGAGCAACTAGTGTAGCTTATGAGTGGGTACTGAATCGTTAAGTCGCAGGCCTTCTTCTGCACTATTTGATTGTATAATCAAGATCCTCACTCTGTCCCAAAGACAGAGAGAGACCCTCACCCTGTGTTAGAAGACATCCTCATCCTGTCCAAGCGAGAGAGACCCTCCCCCTGTCCCAGAGAGAGAGAGAGAGAGAGCCAACACCATCCCAGAGAGAGACCCTCACCTTGTCTCAGTTCCAAACTGGATCGAATGTCTATGTAGGTGTTGAATTAAATACAACCTGCTATTGCTACACCTGTGGATTAATTATATTTTCCCACTCATCACCTTAGCTTTCTGGTGGTGTAGGAATTCTGAGTGATCATTTGAGGTCACTGCACAAGGCCTGCAATGCAGGTGAAAGCCGCTCCTACCACTGTCAATTGCTTGGTTCTGGATCACACCAATGGACCTTTTACTTCGGGAAGACGGAAGAATGATTAGGATAAAAAGAAAAATGTGCGTCCAACCTCATAGCATAAGAACAGGCTTTCCAGGAAAGAAGATTGCATCACTGCCCTGAGAAAGAGCTGAGCTCGCAACCCAGGATCTAAACTTAATTAATTGATTCATTAACTAATTTGCCGCCATCCTGTGCAAGCCATCAAAACAAATGTGTTTAAATGTTTTCCCTATTCTCTCTATAGGATAGAATTTTGCAGTCTCCCGTCTGGGTTTCCTCATGGTGCTCCGGTTTCCTCCCACAATCCAAAGATGTGCAGGTCAGGTGAATTGGCCATGCTAAATTGTCCATAGTGTAAGGTACATTAGTCAGAGATAAATATGGGTCTGGGTGAGTTACTCTTCGGAGGGTCGGTGTGGACTTGTTGGGCCGAATGGTCTGTTTCCACACTGCAGAGAATCTAATCTAATCTAAAGTACGTTGACGACATTTTGACCATGCAAATTGTAAATGACTCAATGCTACAAAGTCACAGTCACTCTACTCAAAAAAGCAGCATTCAAGAGAAAAAGCGAAACCATTTGCCTTATTTGCCATTACCTGTGAATGACTGATTCATCCGTCAAATTGATTGTAAAATGCTTGAAGAGGTCCACTGGACGAGAAAAGCTTTAGAAACATATAGTCGGTTCTACCATTACGCGTGTTTCTTCAACGCGACTTGGCTTTAACGCGATTGAAGCATTTAGGCCCTTATTTGTGGAACGCGGACTCTCCTTACATGTTTTGGCTATAACGCGATTAACTGAAACGACGATTGCACAATTTTCGTATAATGTGAGATCGGGACTATCACGTTTTCTCAGAACATTAGTTCCAACACTCCAAAGAGATTGGGGCGGAGTACAACCACCAGCAAGAATATGCAACTGGGGTTGGGGGGCATGGGGTCGAGCACGGGAGGGGAGGGAAAGCGCCACATTTCATAACATGCATGCACACATATCAAAACAATGCAAAATGCAGACAGAGGGAGGCAGCTAGAGAGGATCAGTTTGGAATAGAACCCTGCATCTGAGTGCCTGCCTTATGGGAAAATGTATGTTGCCCCTTTCAATGAAATGTCCCTGGTATTTCAAAGTGAACCTTATATCAAGGCTATCTAAGTTAATTTGATGTTCACACCATTCCAGCTTTGTTAAAGTATTTCTGGCATCTAACTTTTGACAATGGAATAGTTTTTCTTTTAAGATAAAAGGCCATAGAATTAGCAATGATGCAATAGTTAGATAGTCACCGAAGTCTAAGTTATTGGGGTAATTCCTTTAGGCTTGTTAGACAGCTCCTCGGCTTTCAAGTGTTGGTATGCGCATGGTTGTCCTACTGACCCAGAGAAAGTCTACCTTGACAGTTCTCCCACCTGAATTTGCTCATGTCGAAGTCATACGAACATAGGAATACGAGTAGGCCATTCAGCCCCTCCAGCCTGTTTCATTATTGAATGAGACAGTGGCTAATCTGTATTCAATAGCATATCTTCAGCTTACCTCTGTCTGTATTAAACATGTAACTCATTCACTTGTTTTGTCCCAACACCCTCCGATCACCTATAACCACACCATTGCAATATAAGATATCCTATGTTGGAACCTCGACTGACACGCTTGAGCGAAAGTTTTTTGAGAATCTTATTGACTTCGTGTTAGTTTCTCCAGCCCTGCCCTCCCCCACTGGCTTTCAACGGAACCTTGCATTTCCAGTTCCAACCCGGTAACAGTTGCGGCAACAATCAACCCCCGCGTGAGAATTGAAGTCAGCGCTCCTAATGAGGCTGCAAGGTTTATTAAGGCTTTGGGGTCAAAGTTCAGCAGCGGAGTTACGTGGCCGGGTGCTTTTCCCACCCAGCCGCTAACCTGCCACCAGCAGGAGAATTCAGCCAATCGGGTCCTTCAGCGTCTGAAAAGGAAAAAGATAGGTTAAAGTTTTGGTTAGAGACGGGAAGCTTCAAGATAAGGGGGCCCCTCTAAGACTGATCAAATGCAACTGAGGACGGGAGAGCAACAGGTAAAGGTCACGCAGGGTGCTTCCTAGTTAACTTGGTAAATTAAATCTCTAATGGGCTTAATGACCTACAAAGAGGCTTAGGAGCAACTGGAGAGTAGAAAAATGTCACTGTCAGAGCACTGCCTTCACTACCTCTCTTCTCTGAGACACACCAAAAGAATGCAAAATACGATTTAGGATTGGGTGGAAGGTGTCCGTAGCCATTAGACACCCCTCAACCCATTGCATACTGTGCCTCATTTCCCAAGGTATTGACTTTAGACTGTATACAGAATGTCAGAGGGGATTTCCAAGTTGGTACCTCCTGTGATTAATCAGTTCCCAATGAAGCTGTATTTTATCCCTTTGGCTTTACCAAAGCATCAAGCCCATCTATCAAACATTGCTGAGATTTTTGAATTAAATTAGAACCTAATCCAATCAGAATTTTTCTGATCATTTGCAAGAGGTCAGCAACATATTATTTTCATTTTTTCATGAATTCCAGGAGTGAAAAGGCACTAAAAGAGGCTTTTCTGTCCACCAACACTGGAGGTCCTCTCTGTGGAACAATGCTGTCAGTCTCATTCCGCTGTTCTATCCCAATGGCCCTGCAAGATCAATTCTCCCAATAGCTCAGCCAATTTCCTTTAGGAATCGTTGCTTTGTTTTCATTTACACCATGTTCTATATTCAGACTGCAAGCTTAAAACTATGTTCTAATTGGCTTTATACAGTTAGGGAATGGGAACAACATTTTCTTGTCTATGCTGTCCAAACATGTCATAAAGTGTACACTTCTAAGAAATCTCCTTTTCTCCAAGGTGAACAACCCTTCCCTTTTCGACCTAACTTGTAGTTAATATTCGTCATTGCTCGATAAACATTTTCATAAATCCACTCGGCACCCTCTCAAAAATCCTCACATCCTCCCTAAGATTCGATGACACACTATTCTAGTTGAGACGTCACCTGCACTTTGTCAAGTTCGATATTAGCTTCTGCCTTTTTCACTCTGCATCACTGTTGATGAAGCCAATAATTTGAAAGATTTTGCAAACTACTCTCACAATACGTGCTGTCAAATTATGTGCACATGGATCCGAAAGTTTCTCGAGACCTGCATACACTTTAGACCTGTGCCATTTAGTCTCTACTGCCTTCTGACATGATACATCACTTCACATTTCCTTATTTTAAATTCTACTTGCTTCTTACCTGCGTACCTCACTAGCCTTGCAGTCCATTAGTGCTATCCTCACCTGCAAGTTTTAGATCATCAGCTTTAAAAAAATCCTTTGTATCTTAGCATTAAAACCACCCCTACATCAAAACAGTAGTCTGATGTGTGGCATTCACAGGTTAAGGTACTATTTCCTCAGGATGGAGAAACAAATCGAGGATTAGATCGGACCATTTCAACTGAAGACATATTTTAATAATTTCATTGTGATCATTAATTAAAAGCTGACAGTTGGCTTTTATCTATTGTCCCCTCTAATGTCCATTTTGTTCAGTCCTATGAAGGGCATGCTTATCTTTTACATTCCAATTCTGGAAAAGAGTCTGTATCCAAAACGCTAACCTATGGTTTCTCGTTTCAAATATTTCAGTGAATTCACAATTTTTTAATAAAACTACGTTAACTTGAAACTTCCAAGACTTACATATTACTTAAAATTATATCGACGGCCTTTTCCTGTTGAGGTAACTTTACAATCGATCGTTGCCATTTTCGTCAAATTGTTTTCTTCATAGCTCTGATGAAGCCAAGAAATGGCTAATAGCATTTACTGCTTCACTGACGAGGTCATTCTCCTCATGTGAACTTACTCTTGTTCGGTATCGACTTGTTTTACAGCTGGAACTAAACAACTAAACCCAACAGGTTTCACACAAGTACACTGAGGTTTTCACTGAGAGCGATTTTGGAATTGCAATTGGGCCTACTTGCTTTCTATCTTCTCCTTCCGAGATGAAGATGTGGAAACTCGTGAGAATTGGTAGTGCAATAGGAACGATTTTGCCAAGAGCCCTCCACCCAATCTTTGGCTCCTTGGCATATTATAAAGGGAATAATGGCTACAGCTGATAGAACTGTCAAAGAAAATGCTGTACACAGAGCACGATACTTAAGGATTCATCAGAAAGAGAGATACGTGGTGAAGTTTTAACCTCAGGGTCATCACGTCTCAGGTTGAGAAGGTGGAGAATTGAACCTGCAGTGATGGTGTCACTCTAAATTGCAAACCAGCCTCCAGCCAACTCAAGTAACCAACCTCAACTAACAAGCGACCTACAGGAAGACATATGTTAAATGAACCATTGACTGGAATCTGAGGACATCGCATTAAATTCTAATGTTGTACCCAATGCAGGAGCCAAAAGCCCATCTGGCTCATGAATGTCTTTTAAGGAGGGAAACTCGTCTGGCCTATGAGTGACTCCACACCCAGAGCAATGAAGTAAGCTCTTAGTTGCCCTATGGGCAATTAGGGTGGGTAATAAAAGCTGGCTTAAGCTGTGGCAAACATCCCATGAATGATTTTTTTATAATGATAACATTTGGCCAAAATATAAAACTGGCATTTGATCCAGCCATTGGATTTCCCAGCTGGTATATAACGGGTAATACCTACTTAATCACCATACCAACTGTTCATATCATGAGATTTGAATGCCATGCAAAATGAAATTTCCTTCAATCCTCAGTGTATCTCTGCACAAAGATAAAAGTAGCTCCAGAGAACGGGACAAATGTGAAGAATTAACCCTGCTGGTAATGCACATATTCTGAGGAATCATCTGTTTTCCCCCATCTCTTCCATAATTTACAAAGAAACCAGATTGTAACAATGATCTGAATCTCTGCGAATAAGGGGCCTAGGCTGCCTTAAAGTATTAGTGTCTAGATTAGAGTGGTGCACAGCAGTTTAGGCAGCATCCGAGAAGCAGTAAAACCGATGTTTCGGGCAAAAGTCCTTCATCAGGAATACAGGCAGAGAGCCTGAAGAGTGGAGAGATAATTGAGAGGAGGGTGGGGGTGGGGAGAAAGTAGCATAGAGTACAATAGGTGAGAGGGGGAGTCCTCGGCAGAGTGGGAGGGGGAGTTGAAATGTTGGGCCACAGGGCGGTGTGGTTGATTGGTGCGGGTGTCCCGGAGATGTTCCCTAAAGTGCTCTGCTAGGAGGCGTCCAGTCTCCCCAATGTAGAGGAGACCGATTGGGAGCAACGGATACAATAAATGATGTTGGTGGATGTGCAGGTAAAACTTTGATGGATGTGGAAGGCTCCTTTAGGGCCTTGGATGGAGGTGGGGGAGGAGTTGTGGGCGCAGGTTTTGCAATTCCTGCGGTGGCAGGGGAAGGTGCCAGGATGGGAGGGTGGGTTGTAGGGGGGCGTGTAGCTGACCAGGTAGCTTTTACCTGCCTTAAAGTACTAAGCTACGGAATTTTTTTCCCATGTGGGTTCTGGGGCTCCAACAATGTTCTTCCAATTTCATTGCCATAGTTTCAAGTTACAAACAAGAGGCTGATGTTTCAGTCTGTTATTCATGAATGTCGTTTCCCAATTATTAACCAAGGTACCGACAAATATCATCAAATAAACCACTTTCACTTGAAAGGCCCAGCTGACCAGCAATGTTATCACATTTAAGGCAGGGTGTCCTTCCAGGACCCAAACAGGCACTATTGCCATGAAAAGGAATTCTGGCAGGAGAAGGAACAGTTCGTCAACCTCTTCGACAGCACTTTTCAGCCCACGATTTCTAATACCTACTGGGCAAATAAAAGCACGGCCACCTGTAAGAACCTGTCCAAACCACACACCTTTCTAACTTAGAAATGTGTCCATTACTTGGCCAAAATCCTGGATTTGCATGGTGGCTAAGTGGTTAGCTCTGCTGACTCACAACGCCAGGGACCCAGGTTTGATTCCAGCCTAGGGTTGAGTGGAGTTTGTACATTCTCTCCATATCTGTGTGGGTTTCCTTCGAATGCTATGGTTTCCTCCCACAATCCAAAGATGTGTAGGTTGGGTGAAGTAGCCATGCTAAATTTCGCAGTGTTCAAGGATATGGAGGTCAGGTGCATTAGTCAAGAGTATATATAGATTAATAGGGTTGGGTAATGGGTCTGGGTGGGATGATCTTCAGAGCATGGGTGTGAACGTTTTGGGCCAAATGGCCTGTTGCCACACTGTAGGGATTCTATGATTCCATGCAGAGCACTGCATGTGGACCTACATGAAGTGGACTGCAGTATTTCAAGAATGCAGCTCTCCACCACCTTCCCAATGGCAATTATAATTGATCAATAAATTCTGACCTTGTCAACAATGCCCACATCTCACAAAAAAGGAGCCAGCCATTGGAGAGTTGTTGTCAGGTAGGGTATTGCCAGAGGCAATCATATTCCAGGAATGAAGAGTACGGAGGGCAATAGCATCTCAGGTTTTATTATGGGCTGGAGAAGGATTAACCTTATAAGTCCTCTGAACTTGCATCATCTATTCTTTCCCTATCTAGAATTACTCCAATTACAGTTTATCATATAAATCTCTGTTCTGTCAGCATTCAACACTGCGATAAAAGCAAAAGGCACTGGAAATTGTCCCACTGCAGTTTGTTAATAGAAGGCTTTCTTCAAATTGGTTATGGGGCAATTCTTTCAAATTAACATTTTGTTTGTGGTGTATTTACACTGAACCAACCCTGGGAATTTCAGCAAATTCAAATATTAACTGAAATTATTGATTTAAGCAAGCAATTCGATTAACACCGAATTTTAATATTCATTCACGTCTTCACTATCACTTAAACAGAAAACACTACCCCCAAAAAAATTGGATTCAACTTCTGAACTTCCAAATAGGAAGTAATACTTACAGGATGCATTCATTTGTGGGTTTAAAGAACCTGCTTTCAATTTGTGTCCCAAACAGTTGGAAGATATGATTTAATCTGTGTTTTATACATTCGATTGGCCCTCTCCCTTTTGTTGTCGGAAGCTGAAAGTTTCAGTTGCCAGTCTTTGGTAACATACCTCACTTAATAGTTGAAGCTAAGTTAGCCTAAACTATTATTCCAGCTATCTCATACCGTGTGGTAATTTAAATGAATAAAAGTTTCAACGCTCTGGTCTTGAAATGTTTTGAGTTACCGTGTGTCACCCACTGTACAGGACAAACAGAAGTTAGCTGATTAATCCTTCAAATCTGATTCGACATTTCATGAGATTGTGATTGTCCAGTGGCATATCACCATATATCACCAGGATTGCTTCAATACTAGACTGAATGCAAATTGCAGAATTCACAGTTTTCAGACATTCCATCCATCTTATCACAGAGGTAATGGTAGAAGACTGACGATAATCCTAAGGAATGCCAGACCATTGTCCAGGTTCAAATTTAAGCATCCTATATTGCGCAGATAATTATACTTACTGAGGATTTCATGGGTGTAAAAAGACTTCCTTACCAGGATTTATTACGTCTATTACTTGTTTCCACACTCTATACTGGACTGGTCCTTGGAAAATTCCGATTGGTAGGTTGCCCTCTGCTATCGTAGGTTGGTAGTCGTCTTCAGTGCTGAGAGTAAGTATAGACAAAAGTTAGCACTACAATGCACACAACAAACACTCCAATTAACTGTTTGATTATGCTATGTAATTTTTATGAAGAGCGTGCCATACCTCTTCTCGTCGAGTGGAGGGTCCTAAAAGGAAAATAAAATGGGTATTAAAGTCACAGAAGATCGATGTCAAGTTACATTAGTCTGAAAGAATACATTGTCGCAACATAACAAGTAATAGACCTCGACAGAAAACGGACCGTTGTTTTCTAATGTCATGCAAATAAGCCAGACATTGCCCCGGAGACCTCTCTTTGTGTATCTCTGTAACCTATGGAGACAGACCTGAATAGTATCCCAGCTTGGGCTGATAAGTGGCAATGAAAATTCAGGCTATGCAAGTGCCAGGGAAAAAAATACCATTCCAACAATGAAGAATCTGAGCGTTGCCCTTTGAAATTAAATGGCATTACCAACAATGGATCCGGGGCCAACCGGAAACGGGATTCAATCGGCCATATAAACACCATCACTACAAGAGCAGGTCAGAGGTCAACTCCTGTCTCCAAAAAGATTGTTCATCATTTACAAGGCACAAGTCAGGAGAGTGATTTCATGTTTCCCATATACATGCAGTTGGATATTCTTATTTTACCTGGACATGTGTAACTCCAAGAACACTCAAGAAGCTTGACCCCATCCAGGACAACGCAGCGCACTTGACTGGCATTCCCCTCCACCACCTTCAATGCATAACCCTTTCACCATCAAAGGACAGTGGCAGCAGTGTGTACCTCTACAAGATGCACTGTAACATCTCACTGAGGCTTCCTAGACAATATTTGCAAACCAACAACTACTACCATTTAGATACAAGAATAGCAGATACTTTGCAACTACCAACCAATTGCTCCATTTCAAGGCACACTCCTCTCCTGACCTGTGAATATATAGCCATTCTTGCAACATTCCGGGGCAACCATCCCAGAACTCCCATCTCATGGGCACCTTGGGTGTCCCCTACACTCCAAAGAATGCAGTTGTCCCAGAAGGTAACTCCCATCATCGATAATAATATTGGATAGAGAATGAATTTTAGCCTAGGATGCACATATCTCAAAAACAAATACAAAAAAGGCACATGTTCGGTGCCACTCAAGAAAAAAAAGATGCCATGTCCTCATGCCGACTTAACTTAGACTACCAAATCAAAGTCGTGTAGAAACGAACATGTTTGAAACCACAGCGTAGCAAAAGGGACAATGAATGATTAGTGGGCCCTTCCACTTTCATTGTCTGGCCCTTAACGCTGCCTTCGTGTGACAATACCTGTACATATATCTGCAAGCATTCTAAGGTCAAATTAGGTTTCTAGGTTGTGATAAAGTAATTCCCATGATTTTACAGGAATCTACATGTCAAGTGGCCGAACATGAGTAAATTGACATTGGACAATTTCGGGACTATATGAAAGCATTCGTCAGCCTGCCGGAATAGAAAGAAAAGAGTGCTCACCGTCTTTGCCCCTATTGCACCTCACTCCGTCTGGAATGGCTACAAACGACTAATTTATCGCCGTTCTCCAGATTCCGTGGAAGGCAGTATGCTTATGAAATATGGGGAGGGATAGTGTAAGTGCACCTACCATCGGTGCTTCCGGGCAGAGCACCAGAATTTTAACCTGGACAATTTCATAAATGTGAACCCCTCTTCCACTCCTGTTCTCACCCTCATAATGATAATTATGAATTCGAATGGATTTAGCGATCATTTCACCTCAGCTGACAGCCCATACCCTTTTCCAACATTCCCCGTCCTCCAAAACCTCAATTCTGGACTTTCTAAGAATAATTCCACAAATGGCCAAATTAATTAATATAATCCGTGAGGAAACAAAGTGGGTCCCTGGGGTCGCTGTAGGCATCATCCCGAACGCAAACTTCGTCAAACCGAACAAATTTTGACAACTTGCTTCGTTCTCCAGGCGCTGGGAGTGTTGTTTTGATGTTTTGTTCAGAGTGAATAAACCTAATCTTAGTTCACAAAAAAAAAAGTGAAAATGGCGTGGAAATTGCGCCGCGGTTGTATTGCTGAAACAAGAGCGAGGGGCAAGGAGGAAGCCAACAAGTGGCTGGGAGGCCAGTAGTGCAATTATTTTATGTTCTTTGTTCACCAACCGCTAACCTTCAGCATGGCGTAGACATCCTGGTAATCTAACCGCTTCTGCACGTTCAAGAGCATTTGCTGCGTGCGATTTAGGTTCTCCTGAATCTTGCGAAGGTTGCTCTCCATTCTTGACAGAACGTCGTTTTCCTGCGTCGTCAGGTCCGAGAACAGATTCTGCTGCTTTTCGTCCAGCACGCTGCGCATTTTGGAAAACTCCGTCGTGATGTGGTTCTGCAGCTTATTCGACTGATCCTGCAAACACAAACCATGGTCAGTACAACTCAATGCGAAGGAGCTTTCTGAAAGAAATCCCGGAGGCACCTGAGTCGTTACCTTGATTTCTGTGATCTTTTCCTGTTGTTTCGATTCGAATTCTTGGTAATAAGACTTTTTCTGCTTGAGGGAATTGAGGCTCAATTTTATTTTCTCCTGCAATTAAAGTCGAGATTCTTAGTGGCGGTGGTGTGGGAGTCTTTAAGGTGTTCCTGCGCATTCACCGTTATAGAGTCATAGTCATAGAGATGTACAGCACGGAAACAGACCCTTCGGTCCAACTCGTCCATGCTGACCAGATATCCCAACCCAATCTAGTCCAGCACTTAGCCCATATCCCTCCAAACCCTTCCTATTCATATACCCATCCAGATGCCTTTTAAATGTTGCAATTGTACCAGACTCCACCACTTCCACTAGCAGCTCATTCCATACACGCACCACCCTCTGACTGAAAAAAGTCGCCTCCTAGGTCTCTTGTATGTCTTTCTCCTCTCACCCTAAACCTAGACCCTCTAGTTCTCGACTCCCCCACCCCAGGAAAGGTCTTTGTCTATTTATCTTATCTATGTCCCTCATGATTTTATAAACCTCTATAAGACCTTCAGCATGGCATAGACATCCTGGTAATCTAACCGCTTCTGCACGTTCCGATGCCTCCGACGGTCCATGGAAAACAGCCCTAGACTATTCAACCTCCTTATAGCTCAAATCCTCCAACCCTGGCAACATCCTTGCTAATCTTTTCTGAACCCTTTCAAGTTTCACAACATCAGTCCGATAGGAAAGAGACCAGAATTTCACGCAATATTCCAAGCCCCAAAGCTTTCCATTTACTCCCTTACCTTGTAAATCTCCACCGCTTCGTTGATCAACATGAAGTTGTGGGTTTTATGGCTTCTTCCGTCTCTCCTGTCCAGACACATCACACAGATCAGCTTCTTGTCCGTTTCACAAAACAATTTCAGC
Source organism: Chiloscyllium plagiosum (assembly GCF_004010195.1). Lineage (NCBI taxonomy): Eukaryota > Metazoa > Chordata > Chondrichthyes > Orectolobiformes > Hemiscylliidae > Chiloscyllium > Chiloscyllium plagiosum. The sequence continues at coordinate 27,540,145 of NC_057746.1, read as the reverse complement.
TCCTCCTCGTGTTCGATGCAATACGGTTTGTTGTCCTTGAGTTTGAGATTCAGGGAATGATTCCGGCTCTTTTTAACCAGTTTTCCCAGCGCGCGATTCGCCTTCAGGCTTCTGTCCGGGAAGACCTGGCCGCACTCGGGGCAGGCAGTTCGATTCTCCTTCTCCCAGTATTTCGTAATACAGTGCCGGCAGAAGTCGTGCCCGCAGTCCAGTATGACCGGATCTGCGTAGAGCTGGAGGCAAAGGGGACAGTTTAGTTCATCTTCCAGGTTCAGGGTGGTGTGGCCTGAAGCCATGCTGAACGCCGGAGTGTCCAGCTTTATAACTTTACGATTTCTTCAACCACCACAGTAGCACATCCGCTGCGGCCCACGGCGGTATCTGAAGTAACAGCCGTTGAGGAGGGAATTGAGGCGTGTGTCATTCAGATTGATTGTCAGGGAAAATAATTGTACATCATCGCGCGATTTCCTCCCTGTGTGGGTGGAATAAAGCAGTAGCTGGTATAGTTTAACCTACCGGCGACTTTCGTTCCGCCCATACATGGAAATGGAACATAATCTCTCCAAGCCCAATGCATCCGGGGCGGAGCGGTAAATCCACGCGTTATATAGCGGAGTGGAATACTCGGTTTCATTATTTCCATCGCTTATGCACGTTAGGTTTCTGATTCGCTGTCCACTAAAGAGTGGAACCGGCGATGGATTGTGGACGGAAATAGGTGGGGTTGGAGGGTAGTGCAAGGATTGACAGTTACTATCCCCATCCCGCTCAACCTCAGGATTGTCATGTCCAGTATCTACTGTATTCAGCTTCGGTGAAAAACAAGACTGCTCTCCCCACCTTTACACTCCCCAATTTCACTCGCCCTCTCTCCCTTCCCAGCAGACCACTCATTTCAAACCGTGCATCCTTTCCGTCTCCTTACACTCACAGGAACGAATTGCGTCGCTTCTGAATGTTCATCAAAACGTCCATCATTGAACTGTCATAGAGCGCCAAGCTATACTTTTTCATCATCTTCGTGGCCGCAAAAGGAGGCCATTCGGTCCGGCTTGACCGTACTGGATGCTTGAAACAGTTCCTACTTCGTCTTCTCGAACCAATCTGCCTGCCTTCCCTCCGCCGTGTCCCCCTCAGTCTCCAAAGCGTTTCACAATTCCCTTTTAGGTACTTTATTGTGAACTTTGTTTCCATCCTCGTTACAGGCACAGCGTTCCAGACCGTGGTAACTCGCTGCGCAATTTTAAAACAGTAACAACTTCATCACCGACGCTGCTTCAAATACCTTTAATCGGTGTCGGCCAGTACGCGATTATTGCCCGAGTGGGAAGTGTTTCTCGCTCTTTATTAGAGCAGAGTGCTTCATGCTTTTGACAGTCATATTAAATTTCCCCGCACCTGTCTCTGCTGGAGGGAGAACAATCGCCGCTTCTTCTCCTGCAGAACTAAAATTTCAATTTGTTACGTTAATGAAAGAAGCGTCAATGGTTTGAAACCTCCTACACAATAGTGCGCAGAGAAGCCATAGTCCTGATTGTGAGGGCACATTGCAGGAATCTATTCTTACAGCCGCCACTTAGTAGCCTTATATCTTCACGCTCTTCAGACTCTACCCAGTTCTCCCTTGTCTGAAACACGCATATAACATACATTATGGAAATGGATCCATTCATTGCACAATTTTCTTAGTCAGGGCATTTCTGTCAACATCCGAAGAATGCGCCTTTGAACGGCCGAGACACCGAAGCTGCAGACGGTTTAAGTAATCTTCGTTATTCAAACTTGCAAATCCATCATGTGGAAAGTAAACGTTATTAAGTCTCATGAACAGTCTTTGGTTTAATACAAATAGTTCGTGTAATTTATGAATCCTAGCTCAAGCTATGCATCCAGGCTGATCCTTCACCTCCTTTTCGATATATTTTCTATAACACGTTATGGATGGCTGAGCACCAATCCAATCTGTGTCACCAACTACCCCACAGATTGTTCTTGTGTTATTATACCATATTGCTAAAACCTAAAGTGCTGTTGATCTTTATTAGAGTTCTATAGAATTGGTGGTGCAGGCTCGAAGGGCAGAATGGCCTACTCCTGCACCTATTGTCTATTGTAAAATAATTCTACATTCGAAGCTCCAGATTTCTTGGTTCAGACAGAAATGTTTTCTCTATAAGTTCTCCTTGGATGCACGCACACGCCCCTTGTTATTTCTCCCCAAATTTAATTGCGCATGCGTTCATCTATTAATTTACACTTCTCATGCCTACATCTCTGCTATTCCCTTCATGCGTCATCCCGAAGTGACCGGGGCAAATCTACAGTTCGTTGGTAAAACCTTCTCTTTGTATGGCCGGTCAAATGGAGAAAGAAATGTAGGCACTGGATAAAGTGTTGGCTTATTGTTGAAATGTGCTGGCAAGAACGGCATGAATGGACCTTTTTTTTTACCCTGGATGTGCTATTGAATCCAAACCCCGGGCGCATAGAGGGCAAAAAATGGACTCCAGTAGTGATATCCAAACTTTCACACTGCACAGTTCAATTGGACTAATCCTTTTTGCCTTATTCCTCAAACAACTCGCTGTCATAAATACTGTTCTCGTGAATTAATCTATTTCGATGTGAGATACTGATTCGTGGGTCTAGTTGACTCGGTGACATTGAGTCCCATGGACTGGCCTGTGGTTTATAGGCGATATACTAACACATCCTCTGCGCACTTTCAGAGTTCCTGGTTTACAGAAATCAAAAAATGTATTGTTGAGGCGGGGTTGCTTTTATGAGCTGTTCTAACGCATATTAAATGTCCTATCATACAAGGTCATTTCAGGAAAATTGACTACATTGAAGGTTGTCCCGTTTTGCGAATGGGATGTTGAAACATGACAGTAACAAGTTACTTTACAGTCTGCCTCTGGTACTGTCTGTGAATACCGGGAAGGATTTTGAAGTTGTTCTGTACAGTGCAAAATGAATCCTAAAGCAAAATACTGCTGCAATGTTTTCCATTCATTGTCAGCCTGGTTTTCCTAACGTATTGAAACATGTTACACATATGAGGAGGTCAACTGATTCGACATACCATAAATGCCCTCCTGATTTCAAAGTAACTGTTTCGGCACAGCATGGGAATTTAAACTATGCGGCTGACGGCAACATTGTGTTACATTTCAATGCCAACACTGAATTCTTGAAGCAAGTTAGCTGGATCATTCAGCGTTCATTGCTGCAGAAGGATCAGTTCATGTCCTTTCAAGCAATACTGAATCCGTCCTTGCCAGTGGCTGGAATCATTAAACATGATCTGGCCGTAAGTTTCAAGCTTCTAACGATGTATCTCGTTAAGTATTCAATTCCGAAGAAGACTCATTCAATTCGAAATGTTAACCCTGTTTTTCTCTCCACATGTGCTGCTCGACATGCTGAGTTTGTCCAATGTCAATTGGTTTCAAATCTTGACTACAAGTTGCTTGAGACCTGTAGGAAATGAGATAGATCCCCGCTTCTGTACATCATTCCTTAGTTTTTCAGTCACATGAGTGGAGTGTTGCTGACTAGACCAGCATTTATTTCCAATCTATTTATTCATAGAAAACGAATTCCAACTGCCCTCTGGAACTCCTCTGGTCCCCGTGGTGTTGGAAGTTTCACTGTGCTGTTTAAGGAGGGCATTGCTGGATGTTGTCCCAGTGAGGCGATATAATTCCAAGTAATCACGATGTGTGACTTCTATTCGCTGTCGCCGGGCGAAGACAAGATCTGTCTGCGTTCAGTGGCCTGCCCAAATCTCACGCACGCTTATCACCATTGGGACGCGATTGTCAGGAGCGCTGTTACTTGACGCGCTCAGAGGAGGCCTGTAGAATTATATCTGTCAGAAACGAAAGAAGAGAGATGAGAAGGAGGACAAGAAACTTTAACAGCTTCAGTGTTGACATCTCTCGTTGGGTTTCCTGCGCACCTCCTCAAGCCTTCTACAAGGATATTGACCACTGCTGACATTGTCACTGAAGCTGACATTAGGATCTTCATTAGATTCCTATTAAGTGAAGTGCAGAACAACACGGTGTTAGCGGAATGTTAGCAGAACACCAGGAATTCAATTTAACCGCAGGATAATGTTAATTATAGCGTCAGTTATCCAGCCACTGCACCATTGTAGACATTTGCATGGAATAGGGTTTCAATATGACTGCGGCAGTGCTAACCATCACATGGACAAAATACACGGAGGTTGCTGGCACTGTCCTTACAGAACATTTCTGATGCTCCCTTCTGCATGATAACACCCGCAGGATCTTGTTGTTAGCGCGGGATCTTTCTGTTTAAATTCGATTCTACACGTACGTTGCCTGACAGTCCAATCCAGTTAGCGATAACAAAAATTCTAATAAGCGCTGGGCATATTCTAGTTTTGCCGTCAACTTCCGGTGTACTGAGTCCTCTTTACTTTAACCAATAAGGGGCAACAAAAATCTGCCGGCAGGTTTGACCTATCAAGGAACCTCAAGAGTCCTTTACTCCGTTCACGAGTCGTGACAATATTGTAGTCCGACTTCACAGTCCGGGGCAGCACAAACATAACCATATGTTACACAGGATAATTCGGAAAAGAACTGAAATGAGATATAAACGTTAAAACCTGACAATAGGATCGAAAACATGCAGCATCACAGAATCATCCTAGCGTGACAATCCGTTTGGCCCATACACCAGCTCTCTGAATGAGCATTACACTTCGCGTCATCCTTCTGCCTTCTGCACATTCGCAACCCTGCATGTTTGCCCTTTCCAGATTGCAAACCACTTTCCGTTTGAATGCCTCGATTGAATTACCTCCACTGTACTCTCAACTAGTACGTTCCAGACAGTAACCATTCGTTGATTTAATTTTTTTTTCTCTTATCGCTTTTCGTACTTCATATAGTTCCGAACGGGGTGGGGGCATTGAGACTGAGAGTTGTGGATGTCACCCCACCCCATCACACCCCTGCTCTCAGCTCTTTGGCAATTTCTCAAGAGGAGAAAGTGAGGTCTGCAGATGCTGGAGATCAGAGCTGAAAATGTGTTGCTGGAAAAGCGCAGCAGGTCAGGCAGCATCCAGGGAACAGGAGAATCGACGTTTCCTGAAGAAGGACTTATGCCCGAAACGTCGATTCTCCTGTTCCCTGGATGCTGCCTGACCTGCTGCGCTTTTCCAGCAACACATTTTCAGCCCCAATTTCTCAAGAGGGTTGATTTCTGTCATTGACAGCTCAACAGGATTGACCTACATTGTCCAGTGGAGGTCGCTAAAAACGAGGTAGATTAATGCTGTAAGGCCAACTTGTCAAAACGTTATCTATTATATTGGCTAAGTTAAGTGCTACTATTATGCAGAACCATTCGAACAACGATTTTTTTTAAACCTGCAGGGTAGTTTATCAGAGGTCCTCCTTTCGACAGTTTTTTTTTGACAAAAAAGTCTCCCCAGGCATGGATTACTATCATGTCAGTAAAACACAAGGGAACTCTACGGCTGGTTTGGGTTTAATTCGGTCGGAAGATCTCGGGAACCCATATAAAGTATTTCACAATTTCTCCAGCGTTTGTGCTTTTCGTGAACCGAAGTTAATGTGAAACAAACGTTACTATCCCATAATGGACGGAAAGGAGTGACGGCGACATCCAAGTTGACCTTCTAATCACTCAGAATTTCTTTGATGTGTGGATAAATTAAAGTCAGAGTTTCTCATTATTAATGTGCCTGCCTGCATATTAAAATGGGACCTTTCGCGCTTTTTCTCCGGACGCACTTAAATCACCCAGAGTTCGAGCTTTAGCGGGCAGCAAATGCGGGAGCAGAGCAATCACGGTTCTGCTTGTTCAGACCACGGTGCAACATCCGGTCAAGGGAGGCGATTTTAAAGACCTACAAACAGAATTGTATCTAAGGAGGCGCTGACCTATTGGTATTAGCGCTATTAATGTTCACTGCAGATTCAGTTTGAAAATATCTTGAACCTATTGATGACCATGAAATCATTGCAGATTCTTGGAAAAACCTGAAGTCCTCCAGGAAAGGAAGTCAGCCACCCTCCCCTGGTGTGGCCTACATTTGACTACAGATCCATGGCAGCATGTTTGACTCTGAACTATCCTCTGAAATGGCGTAGCAAACAATTCAGTTCAAGAGCAGCTGCTAGGGTGCGTGAATTTAAGAAGAGCACAATTTGCAACTTCATGACCCCTCATAGCCACCGCTCTGCCAATGTCAGTAAGCAAGGGTATCAGTCCGAGTTTGATGATGACTGCAGCAGGATTAATCAGCAGCAAGTAAACTGAAAAGTGAGGTATCAGGCTGGTGACTCTACCAAATAGGGCGACTTGTGTGTGGAACAGAATAATGGCATGAGATTACTGGAGCTAAAACAACAGGTCTGAAATCTTGACACATCCAGTCGAGAATGTAGGTGGACCATTTAAATACCTAGTTGGAGGTGAAGGGCTCCACAAACATCCCCATCGTCAATGATGTGGGAGCATACCACATCAGTGCAAAGGATAAGGCTGAAGAAAGATTCCAAACAATCTCTGGTCAGAATTCATGAAGAAATCCCCTTCGATCTCAACCCCAGCATCATTGATACCAGTGTCCAACCAAACGGATACACTCCACAGGATATCAAGGAACGGTTGGAGGCACTGCAAACTACAAAGTCTATGGCCTAGAACAATAGTCCGGTAATAGTAATGAGAATGTGTGCTCCAGAATATACCAGCTCTAGACAAGCTGTTTCAGTTCAACACTGGCATCTCCCTGGCAGTGTGGAAAATTCCCGAGGTATACCCTTAACACAAAACAAGGGCAAACTGAACCCAGGCAATTACCACCGCATCAGTCATCTCTCAATCATATGTGATGGAAGGTGCCATCGACAATGTTAACAGTCAGCAATAACCTGTCACTAACGAAAACAGAGAGTTCTGTAGAAAGTCAGTATGTCTCGCAGCATCCATGAATTTAAAACAGAGTTCTCATTTTGAGTCCAATGGCCCTTCATCAGAACGGCTCACGACCGCTCAGTTTGTGTTCTTCTAGGGTTAATCAGCTCCTGAACTCGTTAGGGCTTTGCTTCAATCAGAGACAAAGAGTTTAAATCCAGAATTGAGATGTGGTAAGAGGGATTGCCTTCAGTAAGGCTACATTTGACCCGATGGCATCAAGGAGACTTAGCAAAACTGTATTCAATAGGAATAAAGGAGGCAACACTTCATTAGTTGGAATTATGATGCCATAGTTGAAGGTTGTTGCATGTCAATTACCTCTGCAGGAATCGCTCTAAGCCCTGCTATCTTCAGCTGCTATATCAATGACATTCTCTCCATCCGAAGGTCAGAAGTGAGGATTTTCGTTGATAATTCACAACTCCTTGGATATTAATTCAATGGTATTGCAATACTGCGGCTACAATGACAAGCCAGGCCCAGCAATGTTGCAGCAAGAAAATCACCTCCTGACTTAACAAAGACTAACCATTAACTACGAGACACAAGTCTCGTGTGTCACAGAATACTCCCCATTTGCCTCGGCGAATGGACCTCCAACAACACTCAAGAAGATTGACACAACAAGCAGTCCATTTGACTGACACCACATCCATCAACATTCTCTCATTCCACCATTGATGCTCATTTTCAAGATACACGGCGGAAATTTACCAAGTTTCCTTCGACAACCCCCGAACACATGACTACTTCCGTCTACAAGAACAAAGGGAACAGATAGATGGCAGCGTCACCACTTGCAGGTTTTTCACATTTCCTTCATTGTCACGTAGATTGAGATCATAGAGATCCATCCTCACTATTGAAAGTATGGCTGCCAACTCCAAATGGACTGTAGAGGTATAAGAAAACAACTCACCATCACTTTCCCAAGCGCCAACAGGCATTGGTAATACATGCTGGCCCCGCCTGCAATGTCTACCTCCCGCGGATGACTTTTTAAATATATATCTTTTGCAGTTGATGGCTTCTCAGTCCAGATTGAAAATCCCTCTCACATCATGTTCCCCACCTTTAATGCCAATTATTACTGCACTGATGTCGTTCTAAAGTAATCTGGCCAACTTCGACAAAGCCTTGATTGAGGCTTATCCAGTTTGACAAAGTCTTTCTGGGTTGGCCAAAAGCCCCTGCCCTGTTTAGGCATTTATGGCACGGATCTTGGCATGAACCTTTATGTCTTCATTAAACCTGAGTTCATCTCCCAGCTTGATGATAATGGTAGAGGTGAAGATATACCAAGTCATAAACTTGCAGATCATTCTGCTGCTAATGACCCACAGAGAAAGAGTTACATATATTCGGAGACCTCCGGGGAAAAAAGAAAGAATTCTAAAAAAATTAGGAAAATGTTAGTTAAATCCAGCAGAAGTTAGGTTGTGATGAACGAGAGATATTGAAGTCATACAGACAAATAGCTAAACAAAATGCAGCCAAATTCCTAGAGATATGTTCTGATTTTAATAAACCTCCACCAGTTTAGCTATATTTGAAAACAACCAGTACAATCCCTTGAATATTTCTCGCGATATATCCCATATATCTTTCAATTATTTGTCAGTGGTATCAATGAACTACAATCAACTGAAACTTCCACTGTCATCCCTCCACCTTTAATGGCAATGTTCCATGTGATGTAATATGCCCACAAATTCATTTTCCTTCCTTATTCTTTCATGGCAAATGAGTATCACTGACAATGTCAGCAATTGTTGACAACACTAATTACTCTAGAACTGAGTGAGGTGCACTGCTATGGGTCTGGAGCCTCATGTTGACCAGACCGTGTAAGAACAGCAGATTTCCTTTCCCCAAGAGCATTGTTTCAGATGAAGGTTGTTAGAATTATCGTTATGGTGACTAGCTTTATCTTTAAGTTATAGAATCATAGAGTCATAGAGATGTACAGCATGGAAACAGACCCTTCGGTCCAACCTGTCCATGCTGACCAGATATCCCAACCCAATCTAGTCCCACCTGCCAGCACCCGGCCCATATCCCTCCAAACCCTTCCTATTCATGTACCCATCCAAAAAGTTCTACTATTTATTTTTATTCGCTCATGGAATGTAGGCCGGCAAGCATTTATTGCCCATCCCTAACTGTCTAGGGGGTAGTTAAGGATCCACAACATCGCTGTGGTTCTGGAGTCACATGTAGGCTAGACCAGGTAAGGATGGCACCTGTTCTGGAATTTAATCCTATATACCGAGGGGCCCCTGGATTACCAGTAATATTAGCAACAGGGCAATGTGTCTTGCTTTTTTAACCTCTAATACTTGTTGTTCCTTACATTAGGAAGAAAGTTGATTGGTCACCTGCGAGGCATGTGGGTTTAGTTCAACAACAACTAGTACTAGTACTAGTAACTATAGGCCGGTGAGTCTCACTTCTGTTGTGGGCAAAGTCTTAGAGAGAATTGTAAGGGATAGCTTGAATTTGGATAGCGTTTCCAACTCAGCACAAACGACCTACTGCACTTGACTGGAGCAATGTCTGAACAAATCGCGATGATAAACATCGAAGATAAACATGGCATTAAGACGTGGCCATGAGTTCATCTGAGTGGCAAGCTCGAAAAAGGCCATTAGTCTTTGGATCTATCGTCCTCAAAGACAGTGTAAGAGTCTTTGAATAGCTTTAAGGAAGCAGTAGGTAGATACTGGATGAGCAAGGAGTAAAAGGTTGTCCGGGAAGGCGGGAAACTGATCAGCTATATGCTATGGAATAGCGGAGCAGACTCTTAATCCTAATGTCTGTATGATTGAACCAGATTGAGAAATATATAAATTACTGACAACTATTCCACCAGTCAACTGTAACTTCTGAACGTTGGCCGGAAGAGCGGCGGTTCATTCACTATTTTGTCAGTTCTCAGTCCTGCAGCGTCCCCTTCTGTTCCTTTCTTTACAGCACAGATCTGTTCGCTGTGTTGTTCCTGGGGCTTTCTCAGCATTGGAGAACTCTCTGTCGTGTTATGGACCAGGCCAGACCGCTCACGTCTTCCTAACCTGCAATCATCTTCCAGACCTCTCCGCCCCCACCCCACTCCGGCCTATCACCCTCACCTTGACCTCCCTCCACCTATCGCATTTCCAAAGCACCTCCCCCAAGTCCCTCCTCCCTACCTTTTATCTTAACCTGCTGGACACACTTTCCTCATTCCTGAAGAAGGGCTTATGCCCGAAACGTCGATTCTCCTGTTCCTTGGATGCTGCCTGACGTGCTGCGCTTTTCTAGCAACACATTTTCCGCTCATGAAAGTAGCCAAGACCCTAAATATTGCTAGTTGTTTTAAGCAGGTGTACAGCGGAATTCAAGGAGAGATGCAGCTTGTCAGAAGGGAAGGGAGTGGGGGGGGGGGGGTGTAGGAACATTAGTCATTAGGAACTCCACAGTTAGGGGGACAGATAGGAGATTCTGTGGAGCTGGAAAAAACAGAGTAATTACCTCTGGCTTGTTAGCCATGCCACGTGCTAGAGACCAAAAGGGACAACGAGCAGTTGAATACGTGGCTACATCCCTTGAAACAAAAGATAAAATTAAACCCAGGGTCTTAGAAAATTCAGAGAGAGGGAGCAGAGAATCAGCCTTTTTCTTTGGGGGTCCAGCAGCTTTTTCAATTCTACTATGCTGAAACCAAACCAAACCAGAGTGAAGCTGAGCTGGGAGAACTGGCCACTCTCCTTTCATTGTACAAGTGCATTTTTTTACTTAAAAGCCTTTTGTCTGAAGCAGTATCTGTTAGCTTTAATCAGATTGGCTCTAAAACCCCTCAACTTAGACTTTTCAGAAGTTGCGTTTTTCACAACCTCTCTGAAAAAAAATCACAACAAAATCTTGTTAAAGGAGCAGCATTACCAGAGTAGTAACTAGGAATACATCCCAGATCCGACGGTCCATACAGTTAACTGATAATTGATCAGTATAACCTGAAGTAATTACCATGATCTGAGCATTTAACTTTAATTTGAAATGTTTAAAGGCCTCTCGTGATTTGCTGCAATTCTTTTAGACATTACACACAGAGATTCTGGCGAAGCAATTGATTAATTAAAAGACAAAGCTAAAACACTTTCTCTGCTGGAAATGTGAAGTAACCAGAATTGCTAGAAAAACCCAGTGAATTTGCCAGCATATATAGAGACAGAAATGATCTAACATTTCTAATTGGAGTCCTTTTATCAGAATTAGGATTTCACGAGAAAGGTCATCGAACAGCATTGACTGTTCTCGTTCTACAAATGTTGCATAAACACCTGTATATTTGTAAACTTCCAGGTTTTTTTGTTATTTCTTGCCATTGTTATTATAGTTGAACTTTATTTTCCCCTTCTATCTGAGCTACAAAGAATGTTGTTGGCTTCACTCTGACCAAGCAACTCACAAGATGCAATAATCCTCAGAACCCTCCTTACACAACGAGGGAATTAAAATCAGCCACAGTCAGACAGAATTGAAATAGCCCCCAGTGTTGTTTTATCATTTCGCTGGCTCTACCCTTTCTCTGGATAAGAACACAACGAATCTCTGGCTCATCCTGCCTGAGGACTGATCTAGTGAGACTCAGAGCCAAATGTCAGAGGTTCCCTTACTCTCCGGAAGAGCACAAACTCGAAAACTAAAGAGATACCGAGACATGATATTGATTGTTAGCCCAAGAGTTTATGTTATCCTGACTTCCCCCTGACTAACCAACTGCCTCTACCCTGCACCCTCAGTTTGAGTGTAAATCATTTCTCATTCTTCAAATCTCTAGGGAGCACAGGTCTAATTCTTCAATCTGTCCTCACCCCAGAAATCAACCCGTTGTATCTCTGTTACAAGCCCTCTAATGCAGGAAGATCCTTGTTGAGCTAAGAAGACTAAATCCATTTGTTTGGATTGTTGCAGCTCCAACACATAAGAATAAACAGCTCTCATGATTGGTCATTCGTCACTTTCAATAATCTAGCCCTTCAGCACTATCGCACTGTCACAGCAATGTGTGCAATCCATGAAGAAACACTGCAGCAACTTACCAAGGCTTCTTTGTAGGCACCTTGCAAACCTACAATCTCTACATATGGGCACCAGATGCATAAGAACATCAATAATTGCAGGTTCGCCATCAAATCACGCATTATTGTGATTTAATCTCTGTCCATTCACTGCCATCGGATCAAAATACTGGGACTCCCTCCTTAACCTTTGATGTAACCACACCACATGCATTGCGGTGTTTCAGGAAGGCAGTTCACCACCACCTTCTCTCATGCTGACTCAGTGATTAGTACTGTGGCCTCACAGTGCCAGGGACTGGGGTTGAATTCCACCCTTGGGCGACTGGCTGTGCGGAGTTTGCACATGCTCCCTGTATCAGTGTGGTTTTCCTTTGGGAGCTCACATTTCCTCCCACGGTCTAAAGATGTGAAGTTTAGGTGGATTGGCCATAGGAAATGCAGGGTTTTAGGGTGAGGGTGGTGCTGGGTGGTATGCTCTTCAGAGTCGCTATGAACCCAATGGGTTGAATGCCCTACTTCCAGACTGTAGGAACTCTATAATTCTCATGGGCAATGTGGGCAACAAATGGTGAATATTCCAATAATGCTCACATCTTTTTTTTATATATAGAAAGGGAATAAAAGTACTAGGACAAGGCTTGGAAAAGCAATTTTCAGGATGTGGTCCTCTTATGCACCTGCTATCCTTGTCCTTCCGATGGTACAGGTTGTTGTTTTCGGAGTTGTTTATCAAGAAGACTTGTTAAGTGGCTGAAGTGCAACTTGCTAATGGTATATATGGTGATGGTGAATGTTTGAAAGTATTTGATGAGATGCTGATCAAGTAGATTTGAATTGTATCCAGCTCTGAGAGGGTTGTTGGAGCTGAACTCCTCCAGGGAGGTGAAGAATTTTCTATTATAAGCCTGGTTTGTACTTTCTTTTGGATAGCAGTGGGGCAGACGTTAAGCACCCACTGCAAGAGAGAGTGAATCTGACAATTCTTACAGTGACACTATTTGCATGTTGAGGTTTTATTTTGTAACTGCAAACCTTCAGATATTTGTGATGACGGAAGCTTTGACAACAGTTATGTCTTTCAATTACCAGGTACTACGTTTGCAGATGACTTCCAAAATAGACGCTATAGTGAACAGTGAAGAGGATTATCACAGAGTGTAACGCGACCTTGATCAGATGGTCTAATAGGTCAATGAGTGGCAGATGGAGTGTAGGTAAGATAAGTGTGGGTGTTGCATTTTGGTGAGGCAAACCAGGCCAGCAATGTACGCTTAATGGTAGGGCCCTGTGGAGTGCTGCCAAAGAAATAGACCTAGGGATGCAAGCGCATAGTTTTTTTTAAAGTGGAGTCACAGGTAGGCAGGGTGGTGAAGAGGGCATTTGGCACGTCTACCTTCATTGATAATAGCATTGAGTACGGGATTGGGATGTCATGTTAGGGCTGTACGGGAAATTGGTGACGACACGTTTAGAATACGGTGTTCAATTCTGGTCTCCCTACTAAAGAAGGATGTTGGTCAACCTGAGAGCGTGCAGGAAAAAGTAATTACAAGGATGTTGCAGACTATAGGAAAAGACTGAATAGCCTGGGGCTTTCTTTCCTGGAGGTTCAGAGACTGAGGGGTGACCTTATAGGGTTTATACAATCAGACTCCTCAGCCAGCACCTTTCAAACACACGACCACAATAAACTAGGAGGGCAAGAGCAGCAGCTATATGGAAAAACCTCCACCTGCAAGTTTCCCTCTAAGCTGTTCACGACCCCAACTTGGAAATCTTTCACTGTCCCTTCTGTTTGGCAGAGTTGAAATCATGGAAATTCCTCTTAACTACATTGTGGTTCTGCCGGTACCAGATAGACTGCAGTGGTTCAAGAAAGCAGCTCACCATCACCTTGTCAACAGAAAGTAGGGATGGGCAATAAATGCTGGCTCAGCCAGTGATGGCCACATCATGGAATGTAAAAAAAGTAGCCCTTATTTCAGTGGCTTACAGATCAGATCCCATTTAAGAACCGACTGCATTTCTGCAGATCTGGGTAAAGATGACATATTTCTTTCCCTAAACGGCATTAGTGAATCGGATAGAAATAGACAAAATCATTAATGGTTCTCATTTTTCAGACTAGCTTTTAATTCCAAATTTGAATTAACTGAAATTAGATTTCACCATGTTAAGATTAAACTGGTTCTATGGATTATTAGTTCAGTGACACTGTCACTCCAGCACTATCTCTCCCTCGTATCGTTTTCACATTGCCTTGCACTGTCAGGGGCAATGTGGGGTAGCAGGTCCTATCGTGGAGAAAATGTAGAGAATCACCAGGAGACGCAGAGAGTTCTTCAAGAAGTAGGTCTTTTATTTGCAAACAAAAAATCTTGAACTTGACATTCAGAAAGCAGATTCTCGAATGCCCATGAACCTCAGGGTCTGTGGGTTTTTTTTATTTTTAAAATCATATTTCTGTTAGCTTATCAACATGTCCAATTATATTAATCAAAGTACCTCACTCTAGCTACACAATAATCCAGTGATATTAGTTCTCATTATCTCTTTAGTTGCCCCTAGAATTTTTCCTACATTCTACTTAATGTTATTCTAATGTCACGGTTAGATATTTAGTGTCAGCTTTTGCAACAATGGTCTTTCATTCCATACCCTACTTAATATTTTCCTAATGTCATGATTAGATATTTATTGTCAATAATCTCAAGCAGGCTGACTCTACTAATTATTAATTAGATATTTAATGTCATGTCCCAAATATTTATGGTCCCAATCCTGAGATAATGATACTCAGTAGGTGAAGCTAACTTTACTAACTGTGTTATCTCATCTTGCCAGACCTTTCGGCCTCGACCTTACTCTGCTAATTGGTGTAAGAGTATTCCAATATTCTTAGCCCACCCTGCATTCCAAAGACCCCTTTCAACAGATCGCCAGTGGTCTCCATGATTTAACCCTTCCCATGCTTCCATGCTGTTTATTTTCCATACTCCCGAAGTCCAGCATGATTGGAATGCACTAAGATTTAATCCTTCTCACTTCTTGAAGGACCATCCACTTTTTCATGCTTCGGTCTGAGTCTTTCAGTCCTTTATTCTACCGACTGCTAACACCAATGCCACTGATGTAGAAAGACTTGTCACAAAGCTGAAGAAAAACAGAACAATGAAAACTGGCAAACAATAAAGATGTCCCGAAGTTTATTACAGCTTCTGGAAAAATGGACCACAATCCATGGAATTTTCCAGTGAAAATTCTTACATGCCATCCATGTCTGATCAGTGGTATTCCTTCATTTAGACAGGCAAATGGTTGATCCTTGGTAACAGATTGGATAGGCAGTGCTGTTGAGTGTTGTCACTGAATTCTGATCATCTCTCCCCATATTTCTCCACGGATCCGTGTCTTACAGTCATGGGAGCAGACCTTGCAGTCCAACCAGCCCATGCTGACCATAAACCCAAACTGAACTAGCCCCACCTGCTTGCGCTTAGCCCATATCCATCCAAACGTCCTTTATTTCTATACTTACCCTAATGTCTTTTAAACATTGCAATTGTTCCCAAATCCAGCACTTCCACTGGAAGTTCATTCCACACATGGATCACTCTGTGTAAAAAATATTGATTTTCATGCCTTTTTAAAATCTTTCTCATTTCACATTAAAATATACCCCGAGTCTTGAAATCACCCATCCTAGGGAATAGTCCCCTGCCATTTTCCCCCCTCACCGTTCTTGTGGAGTGCTGTGTCTAGTTCTGGCCACCCCGTTATAAGAAGGCTATTACGAAGCTGGAGAGAGTTCAGAAGAGATTCACCAGGGTGTTTCCATGAATGGAGTGCTTGTGTTAGGGGTGGGGCGGTGTGTTTGCTGGATAAACTGGGACCTTTTTAGCTGGAGCGTGGGAGAATGAGGGGTGACCAGAACTGGACACAACCCTCCAGAAGAGGCCTCACCAATGTTATAGAGTCATAGAGATGTACAGCACGGAAACAGACTCTTCGGTCCAACTCATCCATGCCTATCAGTTATCCTAACCTAATCTAGTCCCAACCACTCACCACATGGCTCATAACCGGTAATCCCTTCCTATTCATATATCCATCCAGATGCTTTTTAAATGTTGCAATTGTTACCAGCCTCCGCCTGTTCCTCTGGCAGCTCATTCCGTACACTCACACCCCGCGTGACTATGAGAGTGACCATTTTACAATGCGGGACAACATGTCCACACTTTCACCCACACTTTCACCCACACTTTCACTGAGATTATCTTTCTCTTCATTCTGGGATGGATTCATGGCAAGAAAGGTTCAGCGGCTCCCAAACCCCTCAGGGTTAAAGGTCCCTCAGAGTCTGCCTACATGGTTGTACATTTGGCGGTGTTTATTCACAACACTGGCGGTTACTGAGTGTGTTTAATGCTAGGTACACGTGCAGTTTTGAATTCACCTTATTCGAGGATCAGTCCAAGTTTCTTATTTCCTTTGTTTCGCAGTGCTGACTGGAGTGCATCTAAAACCTACTATTCGCTCTTGTTGCAAGGAATACAACTTGCACCAAGAATATACCTCTCGTACACTCTCAGGTGTCCGTAGAAAGAGCGTAGAATTTGTTATTCTCTTTGTTATCTGCTTTGCATCTCTCTCTGAGCGATGACTCCCGCTCCTGTCGGAAATTGGAATCAATCTGCCGTACCATGGCCCCCTCTCTCCCCCAGCCACAGACCATCCTCGGACAATATCCGTTGGAATTGATTCTTCCCTGTTCAGTGAATTCCTGTTCGAGTTTATCGCAAGGCGAGGCTATCGCTAACACGAGAGGTGATTCCTGCGGCGACCGATGTGTGGAGCCGTCAATGCGTTTCAAGTTCACTGGTTTTCCCCACACGCTGGGGGAAAGCGTTGGGCCATTGTTGGCGATAAAGCAGCAAAACTTGATTGTTCGACCTACACATAGGCTAGAAAAATGGCTAAACGAAAAGAAATAAAGATAGTGGAAGTCAGAAATCGCTAGAAAGGTCACTGGACCCGAAATGTTAATCTGCTTTCTATCTTAGATGCTATCTGACCTGCTGAGTTTTTTCCGGCAATTTTTGATTTTGGTTTGGTAACAAGACTTCACTTCATGATGTTTCTTTAATATGATATGATCATTGGCACTGTCCAAAGTAACTTCATGGGATATCCTGAACTAATCGTGGAATAGTGGGAGCTCGATGTTTCACCGTTACAAATGAGGAGAAAGTGAATCATGTTCACGCGACAGAGACATTGTTCCATGTATGGCGTTTGCCAGCGACAACTGAAGGAGAAGAGGCCTAGATGTCGTTGACGACTTGGATTTAAAAGGAGTTTATTTTGCACAGAATTTCCATGAAATGGGCAGAGGAATATCGAGGCACAAAGTCTCGCACCGTGGCTGCTACAATGGCAAAATGTGGAGTTCAGATGGAACTCACTCAGTTCCTTTTCCCAAAGAAGCCTGTGAAGATTGATGAACAGTTAGCGGTAAAGGGGTCAGACATGTTATTTATTGATATCAAGACATGGACTACAGCGGTTCAAAAAGGCAGCTCACCACCACCTTCTCAAGGGACAGGCATTGGCCTAACCAGTGACTCTCAATGTCAATGGAAGAGCATTAGTCATCACATCAGAAGTCTGTGCTGTTCTCCACTAACTTTTGTCATCCTCCCTCATAAAGACATAATATGACAACTATCTGAACCAATCGCTTAGTTCTACAGACAGACTACAACCTCCACGTTTCCCTGTTCGCACTATTGAGCCCGTCGTGACTTTGAGCACAGAATGCTCATAAGTTGCTACACCTTGCAGCTGATGAATGGGAAATCTGTGCCTGAATTTGGAAAGTCATCAAGCACAAACCGTGGCTCACTGACAGGCTCTTGAATTTTAGTTATTTGACAGTGTAATTACACAGAAGGAAGACAGAGGGTGCCTTCCTATGTGATCCTGGAAAACATTTGAAAGTTTTATTCATTTTTCCGAACAATTGTAGAGAAGGTGAAACTCTGACAGTTGCTGGCATTTTTAGTCCCTGCTTATTAAAATTATTTTCCACATTCCTCAGTTTCTAGTCCTTTAAACCCTAAATCGATGGAGGATACCTCTTCTGTCCTATTCATCTGTGTCCTTGTTCATCCACTGTGCTGAGAATCCATGTTTCAGTCCCTTAGAGTGGAATAAATCAATTTGATTGCCTTCAACTTGCAGTCCGCAATCTCTCCTATTGCCACTGTGATTTAAATTTCCTCCCTACAACTCAGCTCTTCTGAAGCTTTTCAGCTGAAACATATACACACCTTCTGACAAAAAAGATATCCAATTGAACTACTAACTCAGTTTTTTCATTCTATAGGTGTTACTTATCCTCCATACTATTTCCATCATTTTCTGCTTTCATAACCTTCTCATATTTCTTTGCCAGCGAGGGTCAGCTTGGAGTATTCCATCCTCTTGAACATATCAACAATTCCTCGCTGGTACAATTAGTTTATATTCATTGGTTAGCGAACTGGGCGATTTGGCCTTCATTGCAAACGACTTGGATTACAGGATTTTTTTTTAATACAACTGAACAGGGCTTAGGTGAGACCACACCTGGAACACTGTACACAGTCTTGATCTCCATTTTTAGGGATGGGTGTATTTGATTTAGTGGCAGTACAACAAAGATTCAGAAGATTGTCCATGGGAAGATAGAGTTGTCATGTGATGGGAGGATGAGGAAATTTTCTGAATTTAAAATCAAGAGATTATCTAATTGAAACTTTCCAGATCTGGTTGACTCCTGCTCCCGTTTCTTGAACTTTTGCATTCCTGTTTCAAGAGATGAGCTGCCTTTTCTTTTGTATTCCGAAGTGCTGTTAAGCACAACTGAGTGACTTGCTCTCATCAAAATCACCTTGACTTCTTATCATTTTTCTTCTTTTTACTATCTTATTAATCACCCCTGTCATCAAATAGCCAACTAAATATTTCCAACCAACGCTTTAAGGGCAATGCAAACCATCAAAAGTGAATCAGTTGCTATTGCAACAGTAAATACAAATAGTTTGCAGCTGGTCTGAGAAAAAGTAATGCTGGGGCAAGTGGTTTAAAGAACCGCTGGATTATAGAACCAGTGGTTTAAAGAACCGCTGGAGGTGGTGGCAGCACAGTAATATCATTGGACTAGTATTCCAAAACAAAGCAGTCTAATAGTTTAGCGCCATGAGTTCAATCCCATCATGGCAGATAGTGAAATGTGAATTCCAGAAGTTGTAATTTTTTTAAAAAATGGCCTCATGGTGACCATAGCAACGGTCAATTGTTGTTAAGAACCCACCTGGTTCACCAAGGCCTTTAGGGAATTCGTTTTGTCATCCTTACCTGTTCTTGCTTAATGTGACTCCTGTTCCATATTGATTTGGTTGACCCTTAACTGCCCTCTGGATGATTAGGGCTGGACAATAAATGGAAGCTTGCCAGTAATGTCCCCATACTAAGAACAAATAAAAGAAATCTACAGTGCAGAAGCGGACCTATTGGCCAATCAGGTGTAAGCAGGTGATTATGCTGTATTCAAGCTTCCACCTTGTTTTAGCATATCATTTTTGATGTTCCCACGTGTGCATCGTTCTTATTCACTTCAATGATCCCTGTGGTAATGAGTTCCATAATCTTACCACAATCTGAATAAAGACATTTCCCTGAATCCCTATTACACTTAGAGTCATAGAGATGTACAGCATGGAAACAGACCCTTCGGTCCAACTGCTCCATGCCGACCAGGTATCCCAACCCAATCTAGTCCCACCTCCCAGCACCCGGCCCATATCCCTCCAAACCCATCCTATTCATATACCCATCCACATGCCTCTTAAATGTTGCAATTGAACCGGCCTCAAACTTCTTGGTGTTTATTTTATATTAAGGCTACCAAGCTGTGGACATATTTAAATACCTTCTCTCCATCTATCCTATCATGAAATCCTATCATAATTTTAAAGGTATCTAAAGGCCACCTTTTAGAATTTTAGTTTTCCTAAAACTTTCGTGAATGATAATGTGGGGCAGAATGCGTCATTATTTAATCAATTCTGTGCTAAGGAAAGCTATTAAAGGCAAATCGTGCTTATTAAATTTGAAAAGAAATGGAGATGATGTGATGTGCATGAACTTCCAAAAAAACCTAGTAAGCTTGTCAGTAGAGTTGAAGTCAATGTTACAAAAAAGGATAGTGTCAAATGCACATAAAATAGCTGCAGGTCAGGAAACAGAATAGTTGAATGAGTGTTCTCTGATTGAAGAAAATTATACTGTGAAATTTCCCTGGGTCACTGCTTTGACAAAAGTTTCCACGATATGTACATGACTATAAAAGTGTATACAGGGCGAAATTAAAGATAACATAAAAACCTTGAAGTGTAATGAACCTTGAAGAGGATAGTATCAGCTTCAATAGTACACACAGGAAGTGATGAATGGGGTGACCACATGGCAGATTCAATTAAGTGTTGAGAAGTCACACTTCATGGTAGGAAGATCAAGCAAAACGAAAAATAAATGAAAGGATATCAAACATACAATTTTAAAGGAGCCGAGGGATCTGGGAGAACATGCTATTATGACACGGCAGTGAATCCTTCTGCTCATTAACCCAAACACACAGAAAAGCTCCCCTCACCTCATAATCTGTTAAAGTATGAATGACAAACAACTACCCAAATTCCATTACTTAAAGAAAAAAAAAACACATTTATTCTTTAACTCTAAAAGTGAACATTAAACAACTATTTACAACTCTAAGTTTCCTTTCTCTTATAGATTTGTTATCTACCTTCCACTCTACAACAATATACTGATCCAATAAAAGCCATAATTAATTTATAGTAACATAATTTTCAAAACCAGGCAGCAGCTGTCATCTCTGGTGTCAGTCTTCTTCTGTTTGTAGATCTCCATGGGTCATCTTCAGTCTTCTGCTGCAAATATGTTTCATATGATAGAAGTACCTTTAATAGAGAATGTTGCTTGGCAGTCTCTCAATGGCAGTTGGTGCTCTCTCTGGCTAACTCTCAAAATGCCAACTTCATTTATACCCCAAACAGTGGATTTTCTCATGGGTTCAATGTTCCCAAAACAGGGAAATTCAATTTTGATTGGGTTTTAGCATCCTGGGGCTGAATTTAAACTGACTGGTTAAATTCAAATGGTGGTCAAAACAACTGAGGTATTTAGTTTACAGCCAAATGTTACATATTTTAAATTTTCCAGTATACTCTGAGACTGCTAGTCAGTGACAATGGCAGTGGCCTGCAAATTGTCACTGCTAAAACAGCCTTCATTCTCTCTTAAAGGTATAGTACACACCTATAATTTCATAACAACAAATGAAAGCATTAAAAATGTCAGGAAACTTTGACAAAATGGCTACAAAAGCATACAAAATCCTCCATTTGCAAATATTGGCTTAGAGCATAAAGACAAAGATGTTTTCCAGTTTTAGGCATTGCACTGCAAGGGAAAGTTGAAGGGTTTTGAGAAGGCCAAGAAATGATTTGTGAGAATGTTTCTTGGTATGCAGAACTTCAGTTAAGTGAATAGATGTGAGAAACTGGAGTTGCTCACCTTATAGCAAAGAAGACTTCGAGAAGAGTTGATAACGTTGCTTTAAATCTGGAGGGGAGTGGACAGAAAGTAACTATTCCCATTGGTAAATGAGTTGAGAATCCGAGGAGACTGATTTAAAATGATTGACAAACATGTTAAAAAAGAAAGGCCTATTCACATAGCTAACAATAACCATCTGGAATGCACTGCCTGAGAGGATTATGAAAGCAAATTTAATGAAGGTTTTCAAAATCAGATGAGATCAGTACCTGTGAGGAAAACAATTGCAGTGCTACAAGCCACTCAGAGGAGCTTTCTGAATAGCTCTTACTGGTGGCTGAAATAGATTCAAAATGTCAAATGCCTTTTCTCTGTTGCTACAATTCTATGAGCCTACAGCTGGCTGTTATTTTGTAACATGCACATGAGAAGTTTAATACAGCCCTAGAATTGTGGGTCATCTATGATTAACCAGTCAACATTTATTAGTTGCTGTAAGCTGGGTTAACTCGTAAACTTTCTTTGACAAGTATTCAATCTGACACAGGAAGGATAAAATAATCCCTTTTCTTTGCTATATTAATCGTGTCATGCCAAACACCATCACACAGATAAAAAAAAACTGATGCAGAAAATAGCACAACAGGCATAAACCAGCATTACATACTCACAGTTGGTGTCAACCAATAACATTAAAATCCAATGCTCAAGCACTCATTAAACACACTACAGTCACTGAGTTGCAGAGGATTTTACTCTGATATACAAACTTCATCTTGTGTTCAAGAAATGAGTCAGATGAACTCCCATTATCTCAACTCAAAATGTTTGCTTGGACATCCATGAAATAATCCCAAGTGTGCTTTTTCTTTAATTACCTGCCTCTAATTATACAGAGAACAAAGAACTATAAATGCTGAAAATCTGAAACAAAAGCAGAAGTTGCTGGAGAAACTCATCTGGTCTGACAGAGAGAAAGCAGAATTAACATGTCAAGTCTAGTAACCCTTCTTCAGAACATTGATGCTGCTTTCTCTCTACAGAAGCTACCAGACCTGCTGAGTTTCTCCAGCAATTCCTTTTTTTCTGTTTCTGATTATACAGTCTCTGTTGTTGGGCTGGGTTGTGAAATAATTGAGTGTAATTGAGGGTTATTACCCTGAATGCTCAAATCTGCCCTGTGAACAACTACTGAATCAAAGTTTGGCTGGATTTCTAATATTCCTCTCCTCAGGCGCCAGGCAATTCCTCATCAAGTCACTCCAATTATTCTCCAATTTAATTGGTGACAATCTCTATGTTAATATTGTGGTTAAAGAGCTTGATAATGTTACAGATACATGAGATGCTTGTCTAATACATCATTGGCTCCCTCTCACTGCACTTCATCTGTCTGAAAGTGTTCAATTCACAGGCAATGTTCCACTAGGCAGTTGACCGGGGCCAGTATTTTTCTTCACCCTCATTAATGTTGCTCTCAGTTCACCTGATCTCCAGCACAGGAATGACAGAGACAATGTGACACATCAGCTGTAACCAACAGGGTGAGACTCAGGAAGTTCCCAAACTATCTCAACGAATGGAAAGGAAAAACATTCCACAGTTAAATGAATGTGATGTTATTTGAGTGGACTTTGGTGGGTACAAAGACATGCCCCTTGAGATTATATTGCTCTGTAATATGCTGACAGAGATGAAAACCTTGAAAATCATGAGTATACACATTGAAGTTAACTTCAAGTGTAATGGCCAAGTGGACAGTATGCTAACAAGAAGAAAAAACAACTAAACAGATTCTCATTTTTAGAACCCCCCCCCCCCCCCCCCCCCCCCCGGAGATTCACTGTCCATGGTGTTTGGCTGATCTAAACTACGCAAATCCACTCTGGGGGCACTTATTAAAGCAAAATTCAGTGCATGCTGTCAATCCACAATAAAAGCAGACAGTGTTGAAAAAACACAGCAAGTCTGTGTTTTTGTACAGTTGCAACTGTACAAACCACTCGTGTGGCTTCACTTGGAATATTGTGTACAGTTCTGGTCACCCCATTACAGGAAGGATGTGGAAGCATTGGAAAAGGTGCAAAGGAGATTTACCAGGATGTTGCCTGGTCTGGAGCAAAGGTCTTATGAGGAAAGGCTGAGGGACTTGGGTCTGTTCCCATTGGAGAGAAGAAGGATAAGAAGAGATTTAATAGAGACATACAAGATGACCAAAGGATTAGATAGGGTGGACAGTGAGAGTCCTTTTTCAAGGATGATTACCTCGGCTTATATGAGGGGGCATGGCTGCAAATTGAGGGATAATAGATTTAAGACAGATGACAGAGGCAGGTTCTTTACTCAGAGGGTGGCAAGGGTGTGGAATGCCCTGTCTGCCAATGTAGTTAACTCAGCCACATCAGTGGCATTTAAACTATCCTTGGATAAGCATATCGATAACGCTGGATAGTGTAGGGGGGTGGGCTTAGATTAGTTCATAGGTTGGCTCAAGGACCTGTTCTGCACTGTATTGTTCCATGTTCTATGTTTTATGTCTGGCAGCATCTGTAGAGAGAGAAACTGAGGAAACATTTTGAATCCATTAACTCTTCTTTGTAACTATATTCTGTAGGTCACAACTGCTGTGCCTGTGAGGCACCCTGGTCTTTCACACACATACATGCACATTAGATGCTCAGATCAACAAGAATGCTAAAATGTAGTCTGAAATTGAACATAGGCCCTCAGGAGCAGCTTTGCGACATCACAATTCATATTACACAAGCTTGAAAATCTACAAATAAGAAGAGTCAAATATTGAATCAGGCTTATTAAAATCCTTACGTAATCTGCCTAATTTCAGAATTTGTTACCACCAGACCCAGAGAAATCAGGGGCACTAAGACTTTCAACTCACCCTTCTTCAGTAGCCTGAAGGATCACTGGACCTGAAATATTAACTCTGCTTTCTCTCCACAGATGCTGCCAGATCTGCAGAAATTTTCCAACAATTTATGTTTTTGTTTCTGAGTTCTAGCATCTGCAGTTCTTCATTTTTTTAAAAAAATGATTATAACAGCAAGCCCCTGGTTGTGACCTCAGAAAGTACTTTCAAAAAGGTATTGGGCCCACCAAGATAATAGAAATAGGTTACAGGTCAACAAAGAAATAAATAGCCCAGCAGAAATTTCCTAAGTCACAAAGGGTTAAACTCAGAATAAACTGCTTGGGAATGATAGATTACTGGTGAATGAAACCTATTGTTGGGCAAAGTTTCAGAGAATAAGACAAAACTGGAAATACTAGTTATAATACAAGTATGTGGGAGTGCAGAAAATCAGATGCTGAGAAAGTTTCTTTCCAGAGAGTAAGTGTAAAAATGTCTGGAAATTTCTCATTCACAGATATAATGAGCCAGAAACTGGGAACCTCCTTCACATTCACACCACGAGTAAATAGTGTCAGTTTTTAGAAGCTCTTTGTTCAGGCACTATGAGCAAGCAAATCAGAAATTTGGATTTTTTTTGTTAGGTAGAAATGAATAAGCAAAATCAAAAATATATATATGAAGGCTCTTTCACACACACCAAACAGCAAAGAGAATCACTAAGTGGAAATGTTATTACCGGAGGAAGAATAAGGGAAAGGGACACATCACTGTTCATGACCTTTAACCCAGAGAATTGTGAGTGGTCCTGAGTTTCTCTTGCCAAAATTCCATCCTGTATCAAAGAAGGGAAAGATTCTCTCAGTGAAAGTGTGGGTGAAAGTGTGGAGATGCGACATAATGCCCACATTGTAAAATGACACCTGTCCAACCTCACAGTGCATGAAGACCCTGATATTCCAGGGTTTCATGCTCAAAGTGAGGGGTATCCATGAGGGGGTTGTGCCAGCTAAAGTCACTATTGCGAAAGAGACACACAGTTCAGTATCCAGTCTCAGGTTTTGTATCAATTTCCCCTTTCCTATTGACTGACTCTCAGACCACTCCCAAACCCCATTCAATCTTATCCCCCACCATCACCTCCCAGTAATGCCTCCCTGACATGAACACTCTTGATCCCGGGATACATGGAAGGTGGTCAAACCACTCCACAATATTCGAGAGTAAGTGTTGTATGTTTCCAAGCCTCACACTGGTCCAGTCCTCAGACAGGATGAGCCAGAGATGTGCTGTGCTCAGATCCAGAGTAAAAAAGGTTGGAGATGGAAGAAAAATTAAAATAAATTTCGTGTCTCACTATGATTTTATCAAACTCTGTAATGTTAAATACTCCTTCTACAATAACTTGATGATGGTTCATTGTGGGGACAGTTCCGGTCTGAGATGAAATCAGCTCTGAAGCTAGCAGGGATTGAAAATGTTACAGGCCCATTCTACTTGCAATATTTATATATAGAAGACAAAGTTATGGTATGTGACAATTCTCTGTGACATTCCCTAAGCTGTATGTACATAACACTGAAGATGGGGCATTCCTCTCTGCACTCTAAGTCAAACTGCACTTTCTACCTTTGTAAAATTTACAGGTATTCCAAAACTCTGTCATCTATATCCTCTCTTGCACTAAATTTCTTTCAGATATCATTCCTGTGCTACATAAGTTCCAAGTTAAGATAACATCTTAATGTCACAATCATGTGAGTTAGCTGCACTTATACTTCTGGTCACTTGAGCATCTATAATTTTCATCATTCTTAACACTTAACAGTGGTGTGTCTTCAATTGCCTAGCTACGTAATTTCTTAAGTTCCTTTATGTCACTCTTTCTACATCACTTTCTTTATTTATTATTCTTCTTAAAGACCCTGCATTTGATATGACCAGTAGCTGCCACCATTTATACTTCAAACAAGCCTACACTCATAATTCTCATCTCAAACTATCATTGTAACTTTCCATTCCTTTCTCTTGTTTACTTTTAAATTTACCTTTAAATTATGCCTTAGTGTCTTATTTTGATGGTCTGTAGTTTTGCTCTCTCCAACAAATTGAATCATCTCTGTATCCATTCTATCAGGCTGTCAATCCTTTCTGAATAAGGATATCTACACTTCTCTGGTATCCTGGTAAATCTTTCTCACAACTTCTCCAAAGTAGCAATATCTTGTGCAATATGTCAACCAGAACTGCATATATTATTCCAAGTGTGATCCAACCAATTTTGAACATAGATTGAGCAGAAAATCTTTAATTTTCAGTTGCATTCTTTATGGAAATTAAACTCTGTTTGTTGTTTTTTATATTAACTTGTTAATTTCAGGTGCAAACTTTAGTGATTGGTGTATATTTACTTGCATTTCCTGTTATTTCTCCATCTAGATTTGCTCTTTTCCCTATACTTACTACCAAAACAAAATTCTACACTGAGTGCAGAATGATTAAGTACAGGAGCAGGGAAGTCTTGATGCAATTATTAAAGAGCTTGGCGGGATGACACTTGGGAGTATTGTGTGCAGTTTTGGTCTCCTTGTCTGTGGAAGGATGTTCTGGCTACAGAGGGAGTGCAACAAAAGTTTACCAGAACAGATTCCTGGAAAGGTAGGATTGATTTATGAAGAGAGACTGGAGCAGTTGTAAATTACAGTTCCCTCTCTTACATAAGACTGACTGATTTCCCCTTAAATGATGTCTTAGAATCTTATGTTGATAGTCTATAGTCTTGCTGTCTCCAGCAAGTTGAATTACACTCCATTAAACCTCTCAGAATTATAAAGATTTTCATTAGATCAGTTGGATGATCAACTGCAGTCATACTGAATGGCAGAACAGATTTGAAGGGCTGAATGGCCTACATCTGCTGCTATATTTAGATATTTATATCTCATTTAACATGTCAAACTTCATTTGTTAATTTTTTGTGCATTCTTCAAGTTTAATAAACTCTCATCGAATACATTACAGTCCTCTTCATCACTGAATAGGTGCCCCCACCCCACCCCTGAATTCCAATCATAAGACCAGAAGACATAGCAGCAGAAATTAGGTCATTCAGCCCATTGAGTCTGCTCCACCATTCAATCATGTTTGAGCCATTCAATAAGTTTCGTAACCCCATTTTCCCGCTTTCTCCCTGTAAGCTTTGTTCCCTTTGGCATTCAAGAACTTATCCATCTCTGCTTTAAATATATTCAGTGACCTGGCCTTCACAGCCCTCTGTGGCAATGAATTCCATAGATTCACCACTCTCTGGCTGAAAAGGTTTCTCCTTATCTTCCCTTTACTCTAAGGCTGTGCCCTTGGGTCCTAGACTCCTGAGCCAATGCAAACATTTTCCCAATGATAACTCTATCCAGGCTGATCAGTATTCTGTAAGTTTCAGTCAGATCATCCCTCAGTGGGTAAAGTATTGGAAAAGGTTATAAGAGATAGGATTTATAATCATCTAGAAAGGAATAAGTTGATTAGGCTTAGTCAGCACAGTTTTGTGGAGGATAGGTTGTGCCTCACAAACCTTATTGAGTTCTTTGAAAAGGTGACCAAATAGGTGGATGAGGGTAAAGCAGTTGATGTGGTGTATATGGATTTCAGTAAGGTATTTGATAAGGTTCCCCTTGGTAGGTTAATGCTGAAAATATGGAGGCATGAGATTGAGGGTGATTTAGCAGTTTGAATCAGAAATTAGCTAGCTGAAAGAAGACATAGGGTGGTGGTTGATGGGAAATGTTCATCCTGGAGTTCAGTTATGGAAAGAAGACAGAGGGTTGTGGATAATGGGAAATGTTCATCCTGGAGTTCATATATGGAAAGAAGACAAAGGATGGTGGATGATGGGAAATGTTCATCCTGGAGTTCAGTTACTAGTAGTGCACTGCAAAGATTGATTTTGGGCTACTGCTGTTTGTCATTTTTCTAAGTGACCTAGATGAGGGCGTAGAAGGATGGGTTAGTAAATTTGCAGATGACACTAGGGTCCGTGGAGTTGTGGACAATGCCGAAGGGTGTTGCAGGTTACAGAGAAACACAGATAAGCTGCAGAGCTGGATTGAGAGGTGGCAACTGGAGTTTAAAGTGGAAACATATGAGGTGATTTAATTTGGAAGGAACAACAGGAATAAAGAGTACTGAGCTAATGGTAAGATTCTTGACAGAGTAGATGAGCAGAGACATTTCGGGGCCCATATAAGTAGATCACTGGAAGTTGCCACCCAGGTTGATAGGGTTGTTAAGAAGACATACAGTGTGTTAGCTTTTATTGGTAGAGGGATTGTTTCAGAGCCACTAGGTCATGTTTCAGCCATACAGGAGTTGCACATTCTCCCTGTGTCTACATGGGTTTCCTCCGGGTGCTCCGGTTTCCTCCCACAGTCCAAACATGTGCAGGTTTAGGTGAATTGGCCATGCTAAATTGCCCGTAGTGTTAGGTACAGGGGTAAATGTAGGGGCTAGGTCTGGGTGGGTTGCGCCTCGACGGGTCAGTGTGGACTTGTTGGGCTGAAGGGCCTGTTTCCACACTGTAAGTAATCTAATCTAATCTAATCTAATCTAATCTAATCTGTACAAAATTCTGGTGTAGCCGCACTTGGAGTATTGCATACAGTTCTGGCTACCGCATTATAGGAAGGATGTGGAAGCTTTGGAAAGGGTTCAGAGGAGATTTACTAGGATGTTGCCTGGTATGGAGGGAAGGTCTTATGAGGAAACACTGAGGGACCTGAGACTGTTTTCATTAGAGAGAAGAAGGTTGAGATATGACTTAATTGAGACATATAAAATAATCAGAGGATTAGATAGGGTGGATAGTGAGAACCTTTTTCCTTGGATGGTGATGACGAGCATAAGGGGGCATAGCTTTAAATTTAGGGGTGATAGATATAGGACAGGCGTCAGCGGTAGTTTCTTTACTCAGAGTGTAGTAAGCATGTGGAATGCCCTGCCTAAAACAGTAGCAAACTTGCCAAAGTTAAGGGCATTTAAATGGTCATTGGATAAACATATGGATGAAAATGGAATAGTGTAGGATAGATAGGCTTCAGAATGTTTCTACAGGTCAGCACAACATCGAGGGCTGAAGGGCATGTACTGCGCTGTAATGTTCGATGTTCTAAGAACCTGGGTTCGATTCCACCCTGGGGCAACTTGCCTCACCTGTATAGAGTTTTCACATTCTCAGCCTGATTGGGCTCTGGTTTCCTCCCTTAGATGTGCAGGTGAGCTGAATAAGCCATCTATTAGTGTCACAAAATGTGAGGGTTAGGTGTAGCGATAGAGAGGGGACTGGGTCAGCGTGGATGCGATGGACCCAGTGGCCTGCTTCACACTGCAGGGATTCTGTGAAAATGCTGGAAACTGGCGGCATCTGTGGGGAGGAGAAACTGATTTCTGATAATAAGTCATCGACCAAAAAGCGAAACCTGCTTCTCGCCGAATGTCTTTTGCTTTTCATGTACTTCTCCTGGGTGGGGGCGGGGGCCGGGGTGGTGGATCGCTTCTTCTCCAGGGTGTTGATAGTTTTCCTTCCTCCTCCTCCTCTGCCCCACCCCGGAGGCTAAGAGCCGGCCCATGTTTAGACAGTCATTCCGAATAATGAAAGTGAAACCAATAGGAATACATAGGTCGATGAAATGGCTGACAGAAGGAAGGCTGAAAATTGGACCGAGGAGGCGATTTGTGCCATTTGTCTGGATTTCTTCACCGATCCGGTCTCACTGGATTGTGGGCACAACTTCTGCCGCTCCTGTATCATCCAGAGTTGGAAAAAGAAGGAGATAAACTCCTGCCCGGAATGCAGACAGGAGTTTCCGGATAGAAAGCTCAGAGCCAGCTGGGCCTTAGGAAATCTGGCCGAGAAAGCTCGTAATTTAAAACTGGAGTCGAAGCAGAAACTTCACTGCGGGAAACATCGGGAAGAACTGAAGCTGTTCTGTGAAACCGACAAGACATTGATCTGCTTCATTTGCAGGGATTCGCGGGAGCACAAATCTCATGAGTTCCTACCGATAGACGAGGCTGCGGAGATGTACAAGGTAGAAACAAAAACAGATACCTGGAGGGTTTCACTTCGGGTATTTTTGCCTCATTTTCTATTTTTGTTGTTGTTGTCCAAAGCTCTAATTTTCCAATTTGACTCTTCGTTCTAGGATCAACTGAAACCACGTTTAGAATCGGTGACCCGTAGAAAAGACGCAGTTCAGGACACCGAACGGCGGCAGAAGCAGCTCTTGTCTGACTTTAAGGTGAGGGATTCTGGATTAGTGGTGCTGGAAGAGCACACCCGTTCAGGCAGCATCCAAGGGAGCTTCGAAATCGACGTTTCGGGCTCGACCCTGAGCAGATTTTCTGGACTCCGCTTGCTCTTGATCGCGAAACGTTAATGACGCTTCACCTTTTATTCCGTAGGAGCAGGCGAGCGGTCTGCAGACCCACATCACATCCGAGTTCGCTAAAATGCACCGGATTCTCACTGAGAAAGAGCAGCGTTTACTCCGAGATCTCAGGGAAGAAGAGGAGAGGGTTCTGCAAATCATGGGGAAAAAACTCAGTGCAATCAGACAGGAGTTAAGTAGCGTTGAAGAAGAACTATCAAAGTTACAGGATCAGATTAAGGAACGTGACTCGCTCAGGTTTCTGACGGTAAGGAGTGGTTTCACTGAAGGAAACCCACGCTTCAAAAGTTGACATTTTCAAGAGCCCATCTTAACGCAAACTGGAGGAGCGACACCCCATCTTCAAACTAGGCACTTTCCAATCTTCTGGCCTCAATATTGAGTTCAGCACCTTCAGATTGTGAACCCATTCCTTCCCTTTCTTATAGCTTTACCTGTTACATTCTCTGTCACCTTGTCTCCCCTCCCCCTCCCGACTGGGACTGTGTGTCCTTTCCAGTCTGGCAGTTAGACACTCCTTTGTTCTGCCATTCTGATCACTTAATCTGAACTAACAACATCCTTTCTCCCTTAGAACTTCAGTGCGAGAACCAATGCTTACAGGAAATTGCAGGAAACTGGACTTGAGAAATGTCGAAGAGCCACGCAGTCTACTCCCGTTTTCATTGCTTCTTGTCTATCTCCTTTCCAATCTCTACCAATCATTTCAAATCTATGCCACCTGATCTTTGTCGTTGAGTCATACAGCATGGAAACAGAGTCTTTGGCCCAACTAGTCCACACCGACCGCGCTCCCAAACCAAACTCGTACAACTTCCCTGCATTTGGCCCAAATCCTTCCAAACTTCTCCTATTCATGTACTTATCCAAATGGCTATTAAATGATGTAACTGTACGAGCATCCACCAGTTGCTCTGGCAGTTCTATCCACATAGAAACCACTCTCTATTAAAAAAATGTTGTCTCTCATGTAATTTTTAAATTTTTCTCTACTCATCTTAAAAAACATGCACCTAGCTTTGAATTCCCCCACCCTAGCAAAAAGACCTTTGGCTATTCACCTTATCTATGCCCTCATGATTTTATAAACCTCTGTAAGGGTCACCTTCATTTCCCTTTCTCTCTGTCCTGGTCAAAAGGTCCTTCCCATTCACTACATTGAGGCCCCTCACACGTCAATTAAGGTGCCCCTCAGCTTACCTTTATTCCAAAGAAAATCACTACAACCTGTCAAATGTTTCCCCATAGGTACTATTTTTTTCAGTCCTGGCACCATCCTTGTAAATTTCCTTTGTACCATCTCTGGTGATTTAAAATCTTTTCTGGAAGGAGATGACCAGAACTAAACACAGTACTCAAGTTTAATCTCACTTACAATTGTTTCCAACACTGCAGTTCCTCCTTGACCTGATTTCTAATAACTTTGTAATAAAGGAAAGATAACAGATATATCTTCTGAATCACCTTGTCCTGCTACCTTCAGGATTTGTGGCCATTTATGCTGAAAGCGATGAAACTAAGTGTCTCTGATGAAGAGTCATTGAAACATTCTCTTTGTTCATCACTACAGTTGCTGCCTGACTTGCTAAGTATTACCAGCATCTTCCATTTTACTAGATTAAATTAAGGCCCTGGCTCTCTCAAAGATGCAGTCACTGTAGGCAACACGGTCTATATTTTCAAAACACTTTAGTAACAAGATACCCCTAAAACATTTCAAATTGGCATTGTAAATGAAGATGTGAGATTCAGCCATGTAAGGAGATACCAGAATATATAATTAAAGGTTTGGACAATGAAATAGTATTTAAGCAGAATCCTCAATGAAGAAAGTTAGATATGACAAAAAAGTTTAGTCAGAGAGATCTAGCATTTAGGATCAAGTCAACTGAAAGCATCATCACCCCTAATGGGGTGAGTAAAATCAGGGTTAATGAACTAGTCAGAATTTTAAAAAAAGAACGTATGGTTTGAAGAGTGTGGGACTGAGGATTCAGTTACAGGAGTGTAAGGCCTTGGAAAGATTTGAAATCAAGGCTGGAAATTTTTAAATTGATACATTGCTGTACTATGCAAGTCTGTGAGCCCAGGAATGGTATTAAAAAGGCACTTGGTACCTATTAGGACAAAAGAAATGGAGTTTTGAAAAACTTGCAAGTTTATGGAAGTTAGAGTCAGCTAGCAATATATTAGGAACATTTAGGTTTAGAGGTAATGAAGGCATAGATGAGGCCTGTAAATTAGTTAAGAATGATTTTTCTTTTGTATGCTGATGTTGTCCAAAAGAAACATTGAGAATGCTGGAGAAACTCAGCTCGTCAGGAAAATCTTCATGTCAAATCACTAAGAACTGAAATCCAGCATTAACAGAAGCATGCTGGTAATAATATCCGGTAGCAACTTGTAAGCATCTACTAAACAGCAGAAGAGATTATAGAATCATATAACTCCTAAAGTGTGGAAACAGGCCATAATGTGAGATGCTGCATTTTGGAAAAGCAAATCAGATCAGGACTGATACACCTAATGTTGAAAAATGTGGGGCTGGAAAAACACAGCAGGCCAGGCAGCATCCGAGGAGCAGGAGAATCGATGTTTCGGGCATAAGCCCTTCTTCAGGAATTCTGTGTTTTTCCAGCACCACATTTTTCAACTCTGGTCTCCAGCACCTGCAGTCCTCACTTTTCTTCTGATACACCTTTTTTTTTAGATTAGATTACTTACAGTGTAGAAACAGGCCCTTCGGCCCAACAAGTTGTGAGGCAGCAGTGCTAACCACTGTGCCACCGTGGTAAGGTCCTCGGGAGTGTTGCTGAACCTTGGAGTGCAGGTTCATAGCTCCTTCAAAGTATAGTCGCAAGTAGATAGGATAGCGCAGAAGGCATTTGGTATGCTTTCCTTTATTGGTCAGAGTATTGAGTATAGGAGTTGAGAGGTCATGTTGCAGCTTTACAGAAATTGGTTAGGCCACTTCTGGAATATTGCGTGCAATTCTGGTTTCCTTCCTATCGGAAGGATGTTGTGAAACTTGAAAGGGTTCAGAAAAGATTTACAAGGATGTTGCCAGGGTAGGACGATTTGAGCTGTAGCAAAGGCTGACCAGGCTGGGGCTGTTTTCCCTGGAGCGTTCAAGGCTGAGGGTTGACCTTATAGACGTTTATATAATCATGAGGGAGATGAATAAGGTTAATAGACAAAGTCTTTTCCGTTGGGTGGGGGAGTCCAGAAATAGAGGGCATAGGTCTAGGGTGGGAGGGGAAGATATAAAAGGGAACTAAGGGGCAACTCTTTCATGCAGAGGGTAGTGTATGTATGGAATTGGAGGAGGCTGGTACAATAGCAACATTTAAAAGGCATCTGAATGGGTATATGAATAGGAAGGGTTTAGAAGGGTATAGGCCAAGTGCTGGCAAATGGGACTAGATTAGGCTGGGATATCTGGTCGGCATGGACAAGTTGGACCAAAGGTCTGTTTCCATGCTGTACATCTCTATGACTCTTAAGACCACACCGATCCTCTGAAGAGTAACCCACACAGACCCATTCCTCAATCCTATTACTCTACATTTACCCCTGACTAATGCACCTAATCCACACATCCATGAACACGATGGGCAATTTAGCATGACCAATTCACCTAACCTGCACATCTTTGAATTGTGGGAAGAAACTAGAGCACCCAGAGGAAACCCACACAGACACGGAAACTTCACAAAGACAGTCGACCAAGGCTTGAATCAAACCAGGTCCCTGGCACTGTGAGGCAGCAATACTAACCACTGAATCACCATGTCACCCATAGTTGGACACCAGGTTTAACTTTT
This sequence comes from Chiloscyllium plagiosum, assembly GCF_004010195.1. Taxonomy (NCBI): domain Eukaryota; kingdom Metazoa; phylum Chordata; class Chondrichthyes; order Orectolobiformes; family Hemiscylliidae; genus Chiloscyllium; species Chiloscyllium plagiosum. The sequence goes on along the minus strand of NC_057746.1, from coordinate 27,505,326 downwards.
AAAAATTTCTGTCTCCAACACATTTAACTAAGCCAATTCTTTGTTTTGCCTGATGTTGTGAGAAAAAACTGTCTCAAAATCATAGCATTAAAATATGGCAATGCATTATTAATAGAAATAACAAATTCTCATTAAGGAATAACAACTACCTCATTTCAATGTTATCCTTGAAAATATACAACATGAAGCAGTGTCAAATAGAAATGTTCTATTACGAATTGTTACACTACACTCATTTATTCTTGACTGATCTGAGACAGAATACTGATTGGTAACATGTTAGCTGTGTCACTAACCTTTGATTATCCTCTTAGACCTCTGATTCTCTCTTATTTCAAGATGAGGTTTCAAAGGACAAAGGGTATGTATTCTCTGCCTTTCCATTTAATTTCATTCAGTAACATCAAAACTCTACAGAGGTTAACACTGAATATTTTATGTTCACAGGATCGAATCCCAGAATATTGAAGATTCAGTGATACCTGCCTCAATTTCACTGGGAAGATTCAAAGGGCCTCTACAGTATATTGTGTGGAAAGAAATGATAGGGAGCATTCACCCAGGTAAAAGGATTCCAGTTTTTTCCATTCAAACCTTGCAAAACTCTTGACATGAGTATACAGTGAAGTTGTGACAGAGTATTTATGTATAAAATGCAGAAGGTTGATGATGACAGTTGTGAGGCTAGTGTTATGTATGTAGACTTCCAAATTCCTTTCCCAAAATATGTCATAATAATACTGCCAGCAAAATTGACAGAATAGGAGATTGAAAGGCTAGGATCAGAATGGATACAAAACTGAGAACCATCAGGAGGCATTGGAGAAATGCTTCTGGTTTGATGTTGTACATGCCGCACTGGCTGCATAAATGGGAGCTGTCAGAGATCAGAGCTTTACATCCTGTGTATAAATCATCAGCTACCCCAAATTGAGGATTATGTCTACTTGGATTGTAAGTTTCTTCCAATGGATCCTCATGTGATTGAATAGATCAATTCTCAATCCACTGACCTTTCAGCACATATAGGACATCCCAAGAGGTAGTGAGATCCAGATTGTATGATTTGCTTCCTTTCCTTGTCTGATCTGGCTCATTGTTATGATGTTCGGAGCTAATCCTAATTCAACTTGATGGATAATTTGTCAGCATTCTGAAAGATAAAGGTAGAGAATTTAATAGCTCTGTAGCATGTTACCCCACTATGTAAAACCTCTTCCTTTTGAGTCTTTGCTCTGCACAGCACAAGGAATCAGAATCTGCAGCCACCTCCCCACCTTCTTGACCCAGAATCAAAGAACAATTTGTACACAGCTCCTCTAATATCCCAAGATTCTTCATTGCAGCCTAATTGTGCTAAATTTGAAATCAAGAATCAAAGGACAATGTTAAGGGATACAAGCAAGGTTTAGTCAAGGAGGGAGGTTTTAAGAATGTGTTAGATGTGGAGAGGCTGGTTTGTGAAGATATTTCCAGGACATCGATCTCAGGTAGTAGAAGACATGACCACCAATGGTGGGAAGATTTTTAAAAATTGTTTATAGGATGTGCGTCACTGCTAGTTTCTGCAATGCACCTTGTAGATGATACATACGAATGTCTGGTTACAGCCGGAGTTCAGAGCTTACCTCTGATCTCTTGGTTGTAGGAACCGCTTAGTGCTGTTTATTCCAAGCTGCTCCTGTGGTTTGTTATGCAAATAGTATCGTGTAGTAGCTTCACCGGTTTAACAACTCATTTTGGGTATACCTGGTCCAAGCATATCCTCCTACACTCCTCAATGTGATAGGTTTGATCTCTTGAGCTGATGGTAGGATGCAATGGAGGGTATACCAAGCCTTTAGGTTATAGATTTTGGTTAAATACAAATGTTCTGTGGCTGATAGTCCATATCACCTCCTGAGTGCCCAGTTTTGAATTGCTGGATTTGTTTGAGGTTAGTCTTATTTAGACGATGGCAGTTCCATATAACATGTAGATGGATTTCCTGAAGATGATAACTAATCATCAGTCAAGGGCTTGGAGGGAGTGGCGTGCAGGAAGGTTTGTTGAGAGGTGTTAATTAGCAGGAGGTTTCCTTGCTCATGTTTGACCTGATGTCATCACATGTCTTGAATTCCAGAACCAATGTTAAGGATTCCTACATCAACTGCTTCTCAGCTTTATGCCACTATTCTGCTACCTCTGATAGGTCTGTCCTTCAAATGGAACATGACATACCCAGAAATGATGGTGTTGTTTGGCATTGTCCACAAGCTGTTGCTTCGCTTGTCTGTGGGACAGCTCTTCCCAATTTTGTTAGAAGCATCCAGATGATGGTATGGAGGAATTTATGTTGTGAATAGGGTTGCTGTTTCAGTCAATGTTGTGTGGTCCATCCAATTTTATTCCTTTGTTCGACTTTGTGGTAATTTAATTCAACTGAGGGGCTTGCCAGACCATTTTGGCAGGCAGTGAAGAGTCAACCAGAATACATAGTCTGGTGTCACACGTAGGCCAGATCAGATAAGGATGGCAGATTTCTTTCCCTAAGGACTTAAATGGACCAGATGAGTTTTTACAATCATCAACAGTACTTAAATAGTTGCCATTACCTTCGTTTTTAATTCCAGATGCATACAGAATTCTAATTCCACAATCAGCCATGGTGGGATTCAAATTAATGTCCCTACAACTTTAGCCTGGCATTCTCAATTACTAGTCCAGGAACATTAGAGAAACATTTTATTTTGAAGAGTCGTGAAGCTGGCGATTACAGAGATAAGGAGGGGTAATGCCTTAGATTTTCTTGAATATAATTAAAATGAAGGAAACTTTACTTGATGGTGGGATACTTTGAATTACTAGAGTTTTAGTAAGGCATTGCAAATAACTGTATCACTGAATATATTATTTTCTCCCAGTTCCAGCCTCTCTGACTCTGGATCCAAAAACAGCACATCCCCAACTCATCCTATCTGAGGACTGGACTAGTGTGAGACTTGGAAATAAAGCACAGTCGCTCCCTATCACTTCACAGAGGTTTGATTCTTGGGCCTTTGTCCTGGGGTTGGAGGGATTCACATCAGGGAGACATTACTGGGAGGTGCAAGTGGGCAACAAGACTGAATGGGGTCTTGGAGTGGCCCGACAGTCTGCTCAGAGGAGAGGTGAAATTGACCCAAAACCTGAAACTGGATACTGGACAGTAGGACTAGGAAATGAAAATGACTATTTTGCAAGTACCTCTCCCACATGGACCACCCTCACACCCAATGTGAAACCCCAAAAGATTGGAGTTTACCTGGACTACGAGGGTGGACAGTTATCATTTTACAACGCAGACAACATGTCCAATCTTTACACTTTCACGCATGATTTCACTGAGAGAATCTTTCCCATTTTTGATCCAGGATGGAATTTTAGCAAAAAAAATTCAGCAGCTTTGAAAATTATCCGGATTACAAACCATTGATAGTTAGTTTCTGTTATTTTGCCTTGAGTGGCAGAAAGTGGTGATGAGCTGTTTTCATGAGCCATTTCAGTATCTGTCGCATAGGCACACCCACAAGACTGTTAGTGAGGGTTTTACAGGATCTTCACCCAGCACAGAGTCTTCCAGGTTTGACCTCACCGGTGGCCTGCATACTTATCATAAGACTCTAAGTACACTTATATTCCAATCCTTTTGTAACAGAAGCTAATGTTGATTATGCAATGTTATAGTTGATGTTAAGTATTGAGGAGAATACAAACAGGCTGGATTAGTGAGCAAAATGGCAGTGTAATGCAAAGTAGCAAAGCATATAGTTATCCATTTTGTATGGTAATGATAGACTGGGAAATGATTACAGTCAGAGGGGCTTTAGTCTCTATATGATTTACAGAAAGTTATCCAAAAACAATTAGGAAAACAAATATGTACTTTTAATTCATTCTGCAGCTCTCCACCACCTTCAATGCCAATTAGAGATAGCAACAAATGCTGGCCTCAACAGCAATGCACATGAATGCCTAAGTTACATAGATGGGAAATGTCACACCAAGAGGCCTTTGTGCCCTATCATTTAATGCCTTTGGATAACAAAAGTTTATCCATATTAGTTTTAAAATTAATAATTTGTCTAGCACATTTGCCAGTTCAAAATTTCTATTACACTCTCCTTTAATGTCTTAAACTAAGAGGTCTAGTTTTAGACTCCATAATCAAAAGAAAAGGTCTCTTTCTGTCCTTTGAGTGGTTACTATTACTTTGTAGGAAGTCTTCTGGTGGAATTCTAAACAGAAGTTTCAGGTTCAATTGTAATTACTGAAAACCATGCAAATTCCCTCCTCATCAAGCTGTGGCAGTTTCCAGAGTAGGGTCTAACCATGGTTTTGTACAAAGCTGTATCATGACTTGCCTCTTGTATTCCCTCAAAATCCAAAAATAAAAGCCAACAATTTGTTAGCCCTTTTGGCTATTTTCCAGATGGCAACATGCCATTTCAATAATCTGTGCATCTTGACCTCTAATCCTCTCTTTGAACCTCCACTGTTTCCAGCTGCTCCTCATTTACAAAGTACCCTGTTCTACCTCTTTCAGTTTCAAAATGGATAACCTCACGTTTATCCACATTGAACTCTACTTGTCAGCTTTGCCATTCACTTAATCCAACAAAATCTCTTTGCAATTTGATATTTCCATCTACACTGTTTACAATGCCACCTATCTTGGTGTTGTAACCACCAAATTTAGAAATGTGGCTTTTGACTGCAACTGAATTATGAATAAACTGGGTTGTGGCTGTAATTGAGGCCTCAACTCAGAACCTTTTATGGAACAATACTAGTCACATTCTGCCATATAGAAGACCAGATTCCTTAATCTCCTTGACCTTCTCAAATATCTTCTTGAAGCCAAATCAATAGCATTCAGAAACAATCCCTCGTCTCTTCAAATATTGAAATGCAAAATGACCTACCCCCCCTAAATCCATGCTCAGGCTCTGCATGCAGCTGAAATCTTGAAGCTGTTCAATTACTTTACCCTTAACTCTAGTAGAGAATATATCCAGTTACTGACATCAACCAGCTCTTTGAAGGAGACTATACTGGATGGTTGATAAACATTTTTATCACAAATTGATGAGTTGAAATTACCTTGTTAATTGGACATTTATCTTGAATACAAGTTAAATTTTGTAAAGATTGAAATATGTATGCCGGAGTAAAATACTCTGTAATTCAATTCGATTCCCTACAGTGTGGGAATAGACTGTTCGGCCCAATAAGTCCACACTAACCTTCCGAAGAGCAACCCACCCAAACCCATTCCTCTACATTTACCCCAGACTAATGCACCAATTCACGTTACCTGCGCATCTTTGGACTGTGGGAGGAAACCCACACAGACATGGGGAGAACATGCAAACTCCACACAGACAGTTGCCTGAGACAGGAATTGAACCTGGGTCCCTGGTGTTGTAAGGCAATAGTGCTAACCACTGAACCACTGTGTTACCCCTGCTGGGATTGTGATGTTTAATCAGATTGTGAATTCTGGGATTTTAATAATATTGTCTAATGCTGGTTTATATCTACTGCATTATTTTCTGTATGAACTCATGTTTAACCTTATTATGGTGTTAGAGACGGCATCTGTGATATATCAATAAATGAATCATCCTTGATTTGTGTGTCACAGACCATACATTTATAAAAGGGAAGTCAACTGATTAATCAGCTCACTCAATCATGGGTCATTTGGTTTGTGCAACTGCTAACGTACCTCAACTGGCTACTGAGGAATGTGCCACAAACCAGCTAGTATTAACTTGTACACACAGATGGTAAACTTTCAACCCAGCACTTTTGATTAAGATGAAAGTAAAGTTAAAAATAAAACTGCACCTATAAGTTCTTAAGCCACAGCACATTTAGTAAGGAGCATGGTCAGTATGGGACTGCAGCAATGAGGTAAAGGCCAAATTAGTTACTGACTATTGTTAAGAAATTTGGTTCCAAGTGGAAATTCAGTGCAAAGGGAGTTGTGGTGTTTTTATTAGAATTTACTGCAAGAGGTAAACACTCCAGAGTGAGAAATAGTGGGAAATGAAATATGACATGGATCAGGAGGCCAACTTGCTGCAGAGTTACAGTACAGACCAGAGTTTGACACAATTACAGGGAGAGTTAAAAATCTCACAACACCAGGTTATAGTCCAACAGGTTTAACTGGAAGCACTAGCTTTTGGAGCAGCACTCCAAATCATTTACAGGGAAAGAAGCTGATTGGTGAGTAGAGATGGTGAATATTTCTATTTCAAATACAATTAAGGTTAGTTTTCTGGTCTGCTTTGTTCTTCTTTCTTTTCTTATAAATAACTGCTTAAATATTAGAAGGCTACTCATTTTTTTTAATTTATAGTTTACAAAAACAATATCAGTACAGTGAAGTGTAAAGAGCAGGAAATTATGAGCAATTAACTTACAAGATAAATCAAATACAATAATGATGGCAAGACATGTGATGTGTTGATGCTGAACATGTTGGAGCAACTGGACAGCACTATCATCAAAAGTAGGCACATGTGTAAGAAGTGTTTGCTGCTTAAGGAACTTCGGATCTGAGTTGAGGAGCTGGAGTCTGAGCTACAGATATTGCGCCATACCAGGGAAGGGCAAAGTTACCTGGACACTTTGCTTGAGAGAGTGACAACACCCTTCAGATTAGGTATCTAAAAGTTGGTTTATGATTAGTGATATAAGGACTTAATTGCAAATGAGGCAGATATGACAACACAGGGGTTACAACTGAGGAGCCTCGATCTTGACAATTGTTCACCAGTTACAAGGCTCATGCAAGCTGTGCAGAAAAGATTGGGGACTCTCAGGATGAAGAGCAAACTGACCACAGCACAAAGAGCTTTTTAAGCGGAGAAAGAAAATAGAAATGTAACTGTGCCAGAGGACAGTAAAATTAGAGAGAACAGGTACTGTTTGCTACTGTTCATGGCAGCTATGAGCGGGAACCCCAAAGGTTATATTGCTTGCCCGAGTGCATAACTTGGAGGGGGAGAGGAGAGATCCAATAGTCATCATCCGCATTTGTACCAATGACATTGGGAGGATGAGAAACAAGGTTTGGTTGAAAGACTTTGAATAATTAAGAACTAAGTTAAAAAGCAGAACCTCCAAGGTAATAATCACTGGATCAAATAGATTCATAGAAATGTACAGCAAGGAAACAGACCTTTCAGTCTAACTCGTCCATGCCAACCAGATATCCCAAACCAATCTAGTCCAACCTGCCAGCACCCAGCCCATATCCCTCCAAACCCTTTATATTCGTATACCCATCCAGAAGCCTTTTAAATGTTGCAATTGTACAAGTCTCCATCACTTCCTCTGGCAGCTCATTTCATACACGTACCACCCTCTGTATGAAAAAGTTGCCCCTTAGGTCTCTTTCATATCTTTCCCCTCTCACCCTAAACACATACCCTCTAGTTCTGGACTCCCCACCCCAGGGAAGAGACTGTCTATTTATTCTATCCATGTCTCTCATGATTTTGTAAACCTCTATAAGGTCACCCCTCAGCCTACGACCCTCTAGGGAAAATAGCCCCAGCCTATTCAGCCTCTCCCGATAGCTCAAATCCTGCAATGATGGCAATATCCTTGTCAATCTTTTCTGAACCCTTTGAAGTTTCACAACATCGTCCTGATAGGAAGGAGACCAGAGTTGGACACAATATTCCAACAGAGGCCTAAGCAATGTCCTGTACAGGTGCAATATGACCTCCCAACTCCTGTACTCAATATTCTGACCAATAAAGGAAAGCATACCTTCTTCACTATCCTATCTACCAGCGACTCTACTTTCAAGAAGTAATGAACCTGCACTCCAAGGACTCTTTGTTCAGCAAGACTCTCTAGGACCTTACCATTAAGTATATAAGTCCTGCTAAGATTTGCTTTTACAAAATGCAGCACTTTGCATTTATCTGAATTAAACTCTATCTGCCAATTCTCAGCCCATTTGCCCATCTGATCAAGATTCCATTGTAATCTGAGGTAATCTTCTTCACTGTCCACCACGCCTCCAATTTTGGTGTTATCTGCAAAATTACTAATTATACCTCTTGTGCTCACATCCAAATCATTCATATACATGATGAAAAGTCATGGACCTAGCACTGATCCTTGTGGCACTCCACTGGTCACAGACCTCCAGTCTGAAAAACAACCCTCCACCACCACTCTCTGTCGTCTACCTTTGAGACAATTCTGTATCCAAATGGCTAGTTCTCCCTGTATTCCATGAGATCTAACCTTGCCAACCAGTCTCCCATGGGGAACCTTGTCGAACACCTTACTGAAGTCCATTTGACAACTTATTCTCCCAAAATAGTGATAGAGAAATCAAGAAAGGTAAATGATTCAGAGGTAGGCCACATGAAGGTATGGGAAGGTTAGAAATATAAAAGAAGGTGAGGTATTCCAGAGACGGTTTCAAAAGAAAATTATGATATAGTTCCAGGGATGAGGTGACTTCAGTCACTTGGATGGAATGGAGAAGTTCTCCTTAGATAAACAAGGTTCAGAGCTGTTCAAAATCATAAGGGGTCTGGACAGAGTAGATAGTGAAGATTTTGAACCACCAGAGGACATAAATTTATGGTGAATGACAAAAGAACCAAACACAATAAAAGTTTGTTTTTAAATGCAGCATGTAGTTAAGCTCTGTAATGCATCGTAGGAGCATGTGGTGGAAATGGATTCAATTGTCACTGACAAAAGGGTAGAGGAAGAAGTGCTATGCTATAGGAAGAGAGGAATGGGACTGGCTGAGTTGCTTTTGCAGAGAACTGAAATGGACTTAAAATGTAGAATGGTTTTCTTTTGTGTTGTAATCATTTGCAAATTCTGCTAGTGCAGTTCTGGTTGCTGCATTACATGAAGGATGTCATCTAGATAAATGGAGAGGGTACAGAGAAGATTTTTGGTAATACTGTTGTCAGCCATAAGCAAAGATTGTTTAGATTGGGATTGTTTAGTTTAGGATTGTTTATCTTAGGATTGTTTACTTTGGAACAGAAAAAGACTGAAGGAAGGTGATAAGACATTTTTTTAATGTTTCATGCAATGTTGGTGTTAATGTCATTCCAAATCCTCGAGTTGATTAGGAAGCCACTTCAGAGGACATTTAACAGTCAATCCATATTCCTGTGGTTCTGAAGTCACATGTAGATTTAAACAACTCTACATAGCACGATTACCATTAGTCAGCATCTAATTCCAAAATTTTATAGAACTCAAAGCTTACCGTCAACTGTGATGGGATTCCAACCCTCGTCCCAAAGAATTTTCCCAAAGCAATGTCCAGTAGACATTACTATGACATCCTGTATATGTAGAGAGATTGGATAGATTTTGTATTTTTCCACAGAAACTCAAAGATTGAGAGGGTATTTCACCAAATAATATAAAAGTCTTCAGATCTGATAAGATGAACGATATCAGAATGTTGCACTCAATTTTCAAATTAAATATTTGAATTTTCTACCCCATGGGTCTGTGAATGCTTTGAGGTTCATTATATTTAAACAAAGGAGCTGACTGGGTTTCTGGATACAAATATAGATAAAGAATATGGAGAGTGCGGAGAAAGATTGATTTGAGGTAGTAAATCAGTCTTGATCACAATGATTGGGAGAGCATGCTGGAAGCATTTCATGGCCTTTTTAAAAAAATGAATATGAGTAGAGCACACAGTGGCCTGAAAACCAGCAATGGGAGGAAACAGTAGCAAATGCCTTCAAGACCAAAACAAAATGAAAGCAAGTGAATGCATAAAGCCCACCATAAACTGGCAGAGACGGTTTGTTAAGATACACTAGGCAACAAAGTAATTTCAATGATTCATTACCTGTGAGAATGAATTGCTCTTCTAACCCGGGCGAAGAGATCGTAGCAAATACTTTACTCCCACACACAACAATGCTAAATCGTTCAATATTAAGAGTACATGTAAAATGATTCATCAGTGACACTGTGCTTGTTTGTGACATAACAAACCACCTCAGCTGAAAAAAAATATAAAACAAATTGCAGGCTTCTTTGTGGGGACAGTTTGACGCCTACATTTTTTTTTAACGATAGTCACTTTAAAAGTCTTCACGGATCTTTCTACGTCAAAAAAAAATTGATTCTTAAAAATACTTAACCTTTGAAGTGTAAATTATTACTTTGAATGTATTTGAAAATGTATGCTATGCAAAAGATGAGAACACAATATCAGAATTCAAAATTTCACCATCCACTGTAGAAAAAGATATACGACTTATTTGGGCTCCAAGCTCTCCCTATCTTTATTCCCATCCTTGCCTTTCCTCCTCCACGTCCTTTCATGGTGACCCTGATGGAATGGGTTTCAGCTTGTGGGGCAAGGGAGCTGGTCTGGTGGGTTGGATCTGTGCTGGGACCAGTGTCCTGGCAAATCACATAACAGTGCTGTAGGGAAAGCTTTAAACTAATTGACGGTGGTTGGGTGTTGGAATAAAGGAAACGTAGACTTACAAAGTAAAAGAATATGGCAGCACCAGAGAGCAGCCATTTGATTAATAATATCCATAATGGGACAGGAAGAGATAGTGTACAAAAGTAGAAAAACAGTAGTACATATGATCCAACAGGTAAAGAAAGATAAAAAGGTAAAGTTAATGACTCTTTACTTCAATGTGTCTCGTGTTCAACACAAACCAATAAATTAACAAGACAATACAGGTTAACGAGTATGATCTTATGACCATTATGGACACATAATTACAAGGAGATCAAAACTAAATATTCAGGAATATATAACATTTTTAAAAGCCAGAAAAGCAGACAAGGGTGTTGAGGTAGCATTGATGGTATGGGATGAAATAATTATGATAGCAAGGAATGATCTTATATCAGAAGATGTAGAATCCATTTGGGTTGAGATAAGAAATTAAAAAGGGAAAGCTGACACTGGCAGGAGCAGTCTCTCGGCTCCCTAACAATAAATCAGGAAATAATGAAGGCACCTAACAAAGGCAAATGAATCATGGGTAACCTTAAATTTCACGCAGATTTGGATAGTCAGAAGAAGCCATGAGGAAGAATTTTGAGCGGAGTTTCCTCGAATAACATGTTGTGGATCCAATCAGTGATCAGACTCTGTGATGTGTAATGAGGCAAGTTTAAAAAATTATGTAAAAGGTCCCCTAGGAAACAGTGACCATAACATGGTAGAATTTAGCATTTAGTTTGGGAGGGAGGAGTACAAACATAAATAAGTGTAATTTCAAAAGAATGAGGGAGGAGCTGGCTGACGTGGTCTGGGTCAGACGTTTAGTAGCAATCTACACAGAGGAATCCAAATTCTGGAATAATAAGAAAGGCAAATGGAACGTCAGACTTCATTTTGAAGTGAATAGTGTATAAAAGTTGGGAGGTTTAGCTAATACTATACAAGACATTATTCAAACCACCTGGAACAGTTTTGGTCCCCTTATCATTCAAAGGTTCCCCAGGCTGATCCGAAGAATGGAAGAACTGTCTTATGAGGTGAAGTTGAGTAGATTGAGCATGTACGCATTGAAATTTAGAAGAATGATAGGTGATCTTATTGATTCTTCAGTGATTTGATAGGGTATATGGGAGAGTATCGGACCAAAGGACATAATCTCAGAGTAAGGGATCACACATTGAAGACAAAGATGAGGGGGAATTTCTATCGAGGGTATTGAATTGATGGAATTCTTTACTATAGAGGACGAGTCAGTGAGTATATTCAAGGCCAAGATAAGACTAATTTTTAATCAGTAAAGGAATCAAGCGTGAAAAACACAGGGAAGTGGAGGTAAGGATTATCAGACTTGCATGATCTCATTCAATGCCTGAATAATCTGATTCTGCCTCTACATCTTGTTTTATAAGCCTGCTTTTTTGCAGATGTGCTTTTAATCAGTCTATTCCTTACAGCATACATATTTGCAGTTTCAGGCAGTGCTGTTTTAGATACTAGTTCTTTGTGCATCTCATCTTCAGCATTAAATGATAAACTTATAACTTGCCCAAGCATATCGGACACGTCTCCACATGTGCAAAGGGTGTGCATGTAATATCTATTTCTTGCAATTCTTTCTGGCAGATTTGGGTGTATGTAGTGAGGCCAGATTTTCTACCCCTCCCCAGTTGGACTTAAACTTGTGCTAGAGAGCTGTCTTCTTAAACCACTGCTTCATGGTATAGCTGTTCCAGTAATACTGTTAAGTTGTGAGCTCTCTCTCTACAGCTAATTTGCATTTTCTCATTCAGCTTCCTGAAAATAAATGACCTATTTCAAGTAGACCCATTCTATTTTGCTGACAGTATTTTATACATCAAGCCCTACATTTGGGGTGAATGTTCAATCTCTCACCCATAACTTTCACATGGAGCCTCCTCACAACTTTAGCTCTGTTATCACTTTCTACAGCACCTATGACACAACTCTTATTAATCTAACATTGACAATGCATTTACTTATGTAAAGATAGAAGGTAAGACCATAAGACACAGGAGCAGAAATTCGGCTGTTCAGCCTATAGAGTCTGCTCTGCCATTTAATCATGGCCAAATTCCATTCTCCTACTTTCTCCCCGTAACCCTTGATACTCAAGAACCTATCTATCTCAGTCTTAAATATACTCAATGACCTGGCCTCCACAGCCTACTGTGGCAATGATTCCATAGATTCACCATTCTCTGGCTGAAAACATTTCTCCTTATCTCCCTTCTAAAAAGGTCCTCCCTTTACACTAAGGTCATACCCTCAGGCCCTAGTCTCTCCTGCCAATGGAAACATCTTCCCCAACACCTTATCTGTCCAGGAAAGACATGAGAAAATGCAAATTAGTTGTGGAAATGATAGTTTATAACTTAACATCTTGTCACATTCAATCATTTTATATACACCTTCACTGAAGAAGAGGGATGAAACTGTCAACATCAGAGTAACAGAAAAGATTGTAAAGAAATTGGGTAGGAGGAAAATAGATAAAAAGAGAGGTTTTTAAAAAGGACAGCAGAACATATGAGCAGAGGGTTAAGATGATGTGGAATGCACAACCAGGAAAGGAGGGGTAAATGCTAAATTCAATTAAATATATTTTTAAAAGGAAGAGGGATAAAGTATTAAGGGGATAAGAGACAGGGAGCTTGCACAGGCACATTGGGCTTAATGGTACAACATTTTATATTATGGGTCTAAGAGCATCATACCAAGGTGCAGGAATTCTGATCGGGCTCTTGGAATGTGCAGCAAATGGCGTGCCAACAAGGAATTCCATCATCAGATGATCTAACACCAGAATGAAAGAGTTTCATTTCAATGCTAAGACAACACATACAAAACTCCTACCCAGCCTATAACAGAACACAGGTATGCAACAGCTGCTGACCTGGCTGCAATGCCCAACATGAATACATTCAATTTGATGATGAGGGTAATTAACTAGCTGACAAGATTCCCGAGATCCATGAAGTTCCAGATATTTATAAGCAGTTGTGACCGAGAAGAGTCAACTAAGTAGAGTGACAGGGACGACTTTAATAAGTGTTTTGAAGATGTGGGTGAACTATACCTTTTAAGAGAGTTAAAGCGTGACAGCATCTAGTGTTCTTAACTAGACACAATGTAATGTGTGCTCCAGCTACTGGAACAGCTGGCTGCCTGGAAACAAAAAAAACAGATTCGAATTAGGCCAATCAGTTTAAATTATACCCTGAAAAGTACCCAACTCCAATCAAGTTTAAATCGAGTATATTGACAATCTTAAAAGCCAATGACACACTGTGATGCTCTGGGGTATAAGACCGGGGGAAAACTGAACAGTTGGGAGGAGGACCACCAAGCCCTAGAATGTAAACAGACTGCCTGAAAAATATGTCTCTTAAACGGTACCTTTTCCAATCAGTAACCTGTGATGCAGAATTCCTAAGAAGAAAAGACACAGGAAGATCCAAATAGAAGAACCGAAAGCTGCCTGGTTGAGATAAGAATTTTTGTTTTGTAAGCCTTAAGTAAGCCTTTTGTAAGACAAGAATTATAGAAGGGAAGGTAAAAGATAGACTAGAGTAAGAACTTGTGAATAGTTGTTAGTTAATTATTCGGTTATACTTTAAGAAATAAAGTTGTTAATTTTTACTTTAAATAGTTCTTGGCCACTCGCGTTTTTTGCAGACGACTGCATGGGATAAATCATTTCTGTGATGCTCGTTTTAAATTAAGCAGGAGGGTTTACCCAGTGTCGTAACATGAGCGTGTTCTTCAACAGTGCTGTATGTCAAACAAACTTGCCATACTAAGTCCTTTCAGATAAAATGCGGGGCTAGGACATATTACCCAATCGAAACAGAATTTGTAATCAACCCCTATTCAGTTGAAATCACTGATGCAAATTTAATTCCTGTACTTTATTCAAAAAACATATTCTAATCTATCTGGATTAACATTCATCCACAACACCACCTGACTTAATGGGGGTCATTGCACAGAAAGTTTGGCAGTTTATTTAAAAGTTTACACTCTATATTACAGGTGCCACAGTTGAAAATATCAAAAATCCATGCTTTCACGTAATAGGAGCTAGGCTCTTGGCAATACAGAAACTTCCCTCATCAGATAATTAAATACTGACAAACATCAGTAGAGTTAATACAATCTGCAATGAATTACAGTTCCAGTTAACCACTCAACCTCATTACACTTCTTCAACTATTCTGTCTTCCCAGAATCAAATCATGCGTGATGACCAATTTTTATTGTATCGTCTGGGTTCATAAAAATGAATTTGTCTTATAAACATGTGAAAACAGTCTTCTTGATCTCTTGTAAAACAATTTTATAGCATTATAACCCAAGACACAATATAATTAATGAAACATCCTCTATACATTTATTAGTCCAAAACATGAAATTCTCCTGTGGTCAAGTGCTACTCTGTTAATGAAAGAGAATGTTTTGCCGATTCATCCTGATGTGTACACTCTCAGGTGAACAGCTTACTCATTGCTTTGCCCATTTTTTCATTTTGTGCCTTGATCTGTTCAATAAGAACTCGAAGTTGCGCTGCAGCAGCAGAGTTTGCTGGTTCCAATTTCAGTACTCGCTTCAAATCACGTTTGGCTTTGTCAAACTCATTAATGGAGGCATAGGCCTGACCCCTTCGGTACAGGCATTTCACAGAGTCTGGCTCAATCTCCAGTGCCTTTGAGCAGTTGTGGATGACATTTCTGTACTGCTTCTGTTTTATCTGGCAGGCTGCCAGATTTGAATACAAGGCCTTTCTGGCCTGGACATACTCCTTGGTTTTCTCAAGAGGCACATCATATTTCACAGTCACCAGCAGCTTCAGGGATTTTGCATAACGTAGTGCAGCTCCAAAAAGATTCCCACTTTTAAAATGCTCAGTGGCTTTAGCTTTGTGATGCATAGCCATCTGCCATTTTTCCTCAAATCCAATTTCCCAGGAGTCCTGCTGGAGGGTGAACTCCTCCAGCTTCACAACCATTCTCATTCCTTCTCTGCAATCTGTGAATGTTTTCATCAAGTCTGGAGCAGGGATTAGCTCACATTGCTCTCCCAAAAGCATCGTCTCAACACATTTCTCGATTAATTCTACAAACTGTGTATCAGTCTCACCAAGAATTAGCTCAACTGACTGATTGATCCCGTTTTGGAAATGGGTCCCTGCATCAAAACTGCTGGAGGGTTCCACGTCCACACAAACACGACACTTTGAACCTTCTTTGGGTTTATCGAGACCACTACCTCTCTGCAGAATTTTCTTCACGAAGGAACCATCTGGGCATGTCCAAGTGAAGGGTTCAGGATTAGTCTGTTCTTCGGTGGGAGCATTTTCTGGTCTATCACTGAGAGAAGTGGCTGCCAAAGTCTCATTCAATTGGCTTACTGCCATTACTCCACAATTTAAATTATTACTCCCATCTCACCATTGTGCATTATGTACGAATTTGACAGTACTGATGGCTCCCAAGTCCAATATGGAAATCAAAAGAGAAAAATGCTGGAAAATCTCGGCAGGTCTGTCAGCATCTGTAAGGAGAGAAAATATGGAAATCAAAGCACTCAAGAAGGACCTGCAGTTTACTTCTGAAAAATAAAATATGTTCACAACATTTCTTCAGCACACTGCTTCCTGTTAATGGCTTTTAAAAAAATTACCAGAAGTCTAGCACCTAAATACCTAAAAATAGAAAATGGGAAGCCTTCAGAAATGAGATAACGAGAATCCAGAGAAAGTATATTCCTGTTAGGGTGAAAGGAAAGACTGGTAGGTATAGGGAATGCTGGATGACTAAAGAAATTGAGGGTTTGGTTAAGAAAAAGGAAGCATATAGACAGGATAGATTGAGTGAATCCTTAGAAGAGGCAGTAGGAATACACTTAAGTGGGAAATCAGGAGGGAAAAAAAGGGGACATGAGATAGCTTTGGCAAATAGAATTAAGGAGAATCTAAAGAGTTTTTACAAATATTTAAGGACAAAAGGGTAACTAGAGAGAGAATAGGCCCCCTCAAAGATCAGCAAGGCGGCCTTTGTGTGGAGCCACAGAAAATGGGGGAGATACTAAATGAGTATATTGCATCAGTATTTACTGTGGAAAAGGATATGAAAGTTTTAGACTGTAGGGAAATAGATGGAGACATCTTGCAAAATGTCCAGATTACAGAGGTGGTGCTGGATGCCTTGAAACGGATAAAGGTGGATAAATCCCCAGGACCTGATCAGATGTAACCTAGAACTCTGTGGGAAGCTAGAGAAGTGATTGCTGGGCCTCTTGCTGAGTTATTTGTATCATTGATAGTCACAGGTGAGGTGCCGGAAGACTGGAGGTTGGCTGACGTGGTGCCACTATTTAAGAAGGGTGGTAAGGACAAGCCAGGGAACTATAGACTGGTGAGCCTGACGTTGGTGGTGGGCAAGTTGTTGGAGGGAATCCTGAGGGACAGGATGTACATGTATTTGGAAAGGCACGGACAGATTAGGGATAGTCAACATGGTTTTGTGCATGGGAAATCATGTCTCACAAACTTGATTGAGTTTTTTGAAGAAGTAACTAAGAGGATTATGAGGGCAAAGCTGTAGATGTGATCTATATGGACTTCAGTAAGGCATTCGACAAGGTTTCCCATGGGAGACTGATTAGCAAGGTTAGATCTCACGGAATACAGGAAGAACTAGCCATTTGGATACAGAACTGGCTCAAAAGTAGAAGACAGAGGGTGGTAGTGGAGGGTTTTTTTCCAGACCGGAGGCCTGTGACCAGTGGAGTGCCACAAGGATCGGTGTTGGGTCCTCTACCTTTTGTCATTTACATAAATGATTTGGATGTGAGCATGAGGTACAGTTAGTAAGTTTGCAGATGACACCAAAATTGGAGGTGTAGTGGACAGCGAAGAGGGTTACCTCTGATTACAACAGGATCTGGACCAGATGGGCCAATGGGCTGAGAAGTGGCAGATGGAGTTTAATTCAGATAAATGCGAGGTGTTGCATTTTGGAAAAGCAAATCTTTGCAGGACCTATACACTTAATGGCAAGGTCTGAGACATGGAAATGTGTTGCCGGAAAAGCGCAGCAGGTCAGGCAGCATCTAGGGAACAGGAGAATCGACGTTTCGGGCATTAGCCCTTCTTCAGGTCTGAGACAGTCTTGCTGAACAGAGAGCTTGGAGTGCAGGTTCATAGCTCCTTGAAAGCGGAGTCGTAGGTAGCTAGGAGAGTGAAGAAGGCGTTTGGTATGCTTCCTTCATTGGTCAGAGTATTGAGTACAGGAGTTGGGAGGTCATGTTGCGGCTGTACAGGACATTGGTTGTGCCACTGTTGGAATATTGCATGCAATTCTGGTCTCCTTCCTATTGGAAAGATGTTGTGAAAGTTGAAAGGGTTCAGAAAAGATTTACAAGGATGTTGCCAGGGTTGGAGGAATTGAGCTATAGGGAGAGGCTTAACAGGCTGGGGCTGTTTTCCCTGGAGCGTTGAAGGCGGAGAGGTGACCTTATAGAGGATTACAAAATTATGAGGGGCACAGATAAGGTAAATAGGCAAAGTCTTTTCCCTGGGGTCGGGGAGTCCAGATCTAGAGGGCATAGGTTTAGGGTGAGAGGGGTCGGGTGCTGGCAGGTGGGACTAGGTTGGGTTGGGATATCTGGTCGGCATGGACGGGTTGGACCGAAGGGTCTGTTTCAATGCTGTACATTGCTATGACTCTAAGTCATACGCACTGCAACATTTAAGATAGCTCATCATGACGTCATGAAGGCCAACTGGGCATGAGCAATGATGTTAACATCCCATAAACGATAAAGGGAAAAAGCACCCAAATAAACACTCCATGCTTTGAATACAGTTTTAAGCATGGCAGCTACCATGGCTTTTATCAGGAACATCAAATATTTGATGTGTGGCGCTAAATCATTCTAATATTTCCTACTATAGTGTTACAGCAAAGCCCAATGTTAGCTCGAGGACCAGCGCCTTGTTTTCTGCTTATAAAATTTACAGCTTTCGGGACTCAATGTGGAGTTCAACAACTTCAGAGTATGAACATGGCCAGATCCTCCATTTTGAGAACATTCTTGCTCCACATGTGTCCTGATGTCATGGTCTTGTTCTCAGATCTGACCTATTTTTAAACATTCACACCTATCAATTATATCTATTTTGCATAAATATTTCTCATTTACTACCATTAGCACTCCCTTTGCCTATGTTTGGGCACATTCTTCACTTTTCTGCTCGCTCCTCTTTCTCCTTGTCAATAGCATTACATTATTTTTCAACCCACAATCAGCACTGAGGGAGTGGGCACTGTCGGAGGGTCAGTGCTGAGGGAGTGGGTGCTGTCGGAGGATCAGTGCTGAGGGAGCGGGCGCTGTCGGAGGGTCAGTGCTGAGGCAGTGGGCGCTGTCGGAGGGTCATTGGACTCAAAATGTTAACCCTATTTCTATCTCCACAGACACTGCCAGACCTGAGTATATCTTTAATATTGTTTTATTTCAATCTCCATCATCCGCAACTTTTGTTTGTTTGTGTTTGTCTCACACACTTTTCAAAAGTGTATCTGGGTAACATGCAAGAGATGGAACCCTGGCTGACCTTACATTTCTTGATGGAAAATAGCCACTGCTAAAAAGGTTGGGTGGTCAGCTGTTTAGTGTAAACTGGGATCATGAGAGCAGGAGATGGGTCTAATGGACAGGATGAGATTGAGAAAGGGAGATAGGAAAGGAATTTGAGAAAGATGGTAGATTAGGATGAGTACCGACATCAGTATTATAGACAATAGGTGCAGGAGTAGGCCATTCTGCCCTTCGAGCCAGCACCACCATTCATTATGATCATGTATTATAACAAGTTTGGTCAGGCAGACCAGTGGGAGATATAGAACAGGGACATCAATTCCACAACTTATAATTATTACTTCCATCTCACCATTGTGCATTGTGTACAAATTTGACAGTACTGAAAGGAACTTTCATCAAGTCTGGAGCAGGGATTAGCTCACATTGCTCTCCCAAAACTATCACCTCAACAAAGGCAGCTGATCAGATGGTATCGATCCAACAAATAATGAAGTCCACAAGCTGCTGGCAGTTATTGCTTAATGTTGTTCAAGACCTGAAACGTGATGCTTATGAAGGTGATATAATAAGGGGAGATGATCAATACATTCAAATGAAATTAGATGAGCACTTGAGAGAAATAAATATGCAGGGTTATGTGAACAGAACAGAGAAATATGACAATATGTTCTCCATAGGGCAAATTATCTTTTTTGGGCTGTTATGTTCTGCATCTCTGACTCTTGTTGTGACCATGCAGTCAGAAAACAATAGGCACTGATTTACATACAAAATTCACCTGACTGCATTACTGCACATGCTGGGAACTGTACTGGAAACAAAAAGTGCTGGAGATCACAGCAAGCCAGGCAGCATCCATGGAGAGAAAGCAAGCTAACATTTTGAGTCTCGATGACTCTTCATTTCCCCTCAGGCTAAACTGTTCCAAACTATCCAGCCTATGCAATCGTTTCTCTTGACAAATTCTCCATACCTAGCCACATTCTTGAAACTTCTTTCTGCTAATCCCGCTGTACTCTTTCCAGTGATCATTCTTATTTATTTTCAGGAATCTGCATTTCAGAGTCCCTCTGTTCCTCTGCACTTTTCAATATTTTATTATTTACATTCCTTCAACTCATTTACCCTTCCCATATGAAATATTTATGGTTTCTGAAGGAAATTGTTTCTCATCTTGCTTCTCCAACCTAAACAGCATTCAAGAACCCTGCTGGAGGTCAGAACCAGAAAAACATTTGGCTTCCCTATGAGTGACATTTTTCCCATTGCACAGGAGAAATTTATTTTCTTTAACTTCAGAAGACATTTGATCTCTTATGAACAACCTTACCAATTATGAAGAGTAGATTGTTCAAGCCCTTAAACCTACTCTATCATTCAAACTAGTTATATTTCAGAATTCCCAATTTGCAAAACATTCACACTATTGCAACGAAGTGGCAGAAAACCACCAATACTTACATAAGCAGCAATGACGGATTGGATTTGTTTCCCCTCACATGATCTACAAGTTCACATTAGAGCAATACACTCACTGGAGGCAAATATGGAGCTGCCATTATAGCACGAATGTAAGAGGTCAGGAAAACAGAGAGCATGCATGAGGAAGATGTGTTACATTCACCTAAAAAAGATTTTAGAAGTAGCATAATTTTTAATTCTTCCAAACTAAAAAAAAACACATTAAATAAAACTATAAAACAAGTTATCCTAAAATTGGAAATAAAACAGATTATGCTTTTCATGTTGGGTCACACCCCACGCTTAAATGTATTCCACAACCTCCAATAACATAATTACCTCCCATTTTGTATAACCAACCCCTCCTCTTTTCCTACAGAAATAAACCCATCTTACTCCCTTCGGTAAATAAAACCCACCTTTCTTCCCTCAATAAATGCCTATCTGCATCCTGAATAAGAAACACTCTGCTCAGTTACCTTCCTCCTCAGCAAATATCCTACTCAGTAATAACCCCACCTCTCTTTGCCTCCAGTGGGAGCCACACATCTCCTCCCTCAGTAAAAATCACAGCATATCTGCTGTGCGGCAAGAGGCCATCCGGTCCATCAATTATGTACTACCCCCCCTAACCATTACTCCGCATTTCCCGTGGCTAATCCACCTAAACTGCACATGTTTGGACTATGGGAGGAAAGCCACGCGGGGGATGGACGTGCAAACCCCGAGGTTTGGAATCGAAACCGGGCCCCTGCACAAACCACTGAGCCACAGTGCCCACCCCCTAAAAAGGGTGCGCTCTCATGAGAAAGTCCTATTCCCTGCACCTATTCCTCTCGTCCTCTCCCAGGCTTTGGGAAGCTTCCGCGTGCGGTTTTGTGCCAGCGAATCAGGGTCCTCCCCTCCCTGGGCGCGCGGACCCGGACAAACGACGATTCGAGATTCAAAGACAACCCCCGTTGCCGCGAGCCCCCCCTTCACCTGTCACCGACCCCCGACATACGAGGTCTCGTCGACGTCACTTCCTTAACGACGGGCCTTCGGTTGCCACGACAACAGCGGCCTAACAGGCCGCCTTCACCCCCCCACACCCACCTCACTTAACTTCCAGTCAGGATTACAGCTGAGCGGGGAATGGACTCTAACTCGGGGCTCAGGCGAGGGGAAGGTGCGCCAGTAGAACTCAAGTGTTGGTCCTGGTGCCAGTTGTGCCCTCGCATGCCTGCCGCTCGCGGACGGCCTCGGGCGGGCACTGGGAGAGCCCTCGCTCTCGCTCTGGACAACGGCGGCCACAGCCAGGGCAGCCGCGCCGAGCGACCCCCTCCGCCGCGACCCGCCTGGACCTGTTAGCGGCTGCGTTTGGTCAGAGCTAGGCCCAGGAGCAGCAGCAGCGCCGTGGAAGGGTGGTTATCCGGCCTACCCACTCCTCCCTCCCCCCAGCACCAGGGGCATTTGGGCACAAATCAGGAGTGCGGGGGGAAGGGCTGAAATGCAATCCAGAACTCGTGAGTGGCCCCTTCAAATGCTGTGATCCAAGGAGAGAGAAACTCTGAGGAGAATGGAGCAAGGAGCTCACGATGTGATGTCTCGACTTTCCACACAGCAGCCCTGAAAAGTCTGAAGCCAACTGTTCACTTCCTGCTTTGTCAAACAGGGAGCTGTTGTTGTTGCCAAAGGCACTCTCTCATTATGTTGGCAAACAGAAATAATCATATTTCGAGCTGTGACTTTACCACGGTCCTGATTTTATCTGCATATTTCTTCGGAGAGTACGGACATGGCAGAGAATACTTAAAAGTAGAAAAGGTATACCATCCCCATGCAACAAGTTTGGACATTGCTGGAGAAGCTGCAAATCTGAAATAAAGCAAATGCTAGAAATACTCAGCAGGTCTGGCAGTATCAATAGGGAGATAAACAGAATTAATTTTTCAGGTCGTGACTTTTTACGCCAGAAGATAGTTCAAGGCTATATTGAAGACTTCATCCAGTTATTTGTACTTAAGATGAATAATGCAAAACTCACTGTATGTAAGCCAGTAGAGGCACAAAATCCTAATTTCATTGAAAAAATATCAAAATGTGGCAACATCCTTGTAAATCTTTTCTGAACCCTTTCACGTCTCAGAACATCTTTTCGATAGGAGGGAGACCAGAGTTGTATGCAATATTCCTAAAGTAGCGTAACCAATGTCCTGTACAGCGCAACATGGCCTCCCAACTCCTGTACTCAATGCTCTGTCCAATAAAGGAAAGCATATCAAATACCTTCTTCACTGTTCTATCTATCTGCGACCTTGAAAGGTGCAGACTTGATGGGCCAAGAGGCTTTTTTTCTGTGTTGAAGACCTCTATGATTCTATAACAAAAGTCTCATGTCTGTCTGCCAGAGATTACACATTCAATTGTCTGAAATTACTTTACATCTAATAATGTACTCGTGAAATGTAGCCTTTTGTGCAATGTAGGGAAATGCAATAATTAATTTGTCCAAAAACATAAATAATGACCAAATCTTTTCTTTAAAATTTTATTCTTTCATGGGATGTGGGATTTACTGGCTCTGCCAGCATTTATTGCCAATTCTTAGTTAGTCTTGAGGAACTGCCTTTAGAACTGCTGCAGTCCATTTGGTGTTGGTGCACCCAGAAATGATGATGATTGTGAGATAAATGTTAGCTAAGGAGCTATGGAAAACTCTTCTGATTTTCATCTAAATAGTGAGATGTTTTACATCGAACGGAGAAGGCAGATGTGCTCTCAATTTATAAATGCCCTTTTAAAGACACAACCTCCAAAAAATGCAGTGCTTCCTTACCTGTATGAGTGTTATCTGTTATGTGACAGTTACAATGCTAATGGTCTTCAGGTTATTTGCAGGAACTCTGTCTACTGACCTGTTTGACTGGTTCCATTCCAATCTGCTATATGTGCTTACATTGGGCAATAAAAGAGTTGCTATTACTTACATACAAAATGTTCAAGGTAATACTTTAATCATTGGCTAGATGAGCATTTATTGTCCCTAATTGGCCTTGAGAAGGTGGTAGTGAGCTACCTTCTTGAACCACTGCTGTCCATGGGGTGTGTGTATACCCATAGTGCTGGTAGGAATGGAATTCCAGGATTTAGACCCAGATGGAAGTAATGAAGATACAGCCACTACTTGATGTCAGTTTCAATATGTAAGTGCTAAAGGGCCACTGGGGATGTGATGCACCTCCCAGGAACAGGAAGAGAAGGATATCTAGTTTGAGGGAGCTAATACGCAGGTAGTTCATTTGAGGTAAATGTCCTGATTGACAATTTGTTTTGGTGAGGGAGAGCTTTTGACACTATGGTGGGTCAATCCATACATTTCAGTTCTAACATTTGAGATCTAATCCCTTTAATTTGGCCTGCAGAAGCTGTAATAACAGGGAGAGTTTTAAGATCCCTGACCAAAAGTGCACTTGAAGCAAGCAATAAATAAATGTGGCTTTTACCTTCACAATCTTCTCTAAGCTCTAATTTCCACTTCCTTTTGATATCCCAGTAAGTTGTCCACTTTAACCTTAGGTAAAAACAAGGACTGCAGATGCTGGAAACCAGAGTGGTGCTGGAAAAGCACAGCAGGTCAGATAGCATCCAAGGAGCAGGAAAATCAATGTTTTGGGCAAAAGCACATCATCAGGAATAGAGGCAGGGTGCCTGCAGAGTGGGGAGATAAATGAGAGGGGTGGAGGTGGGGAAAAAGTAGCATAGAGTACAATAGGTGAATGTTGTGAGGATGGAGATGATAAGTCAAAGAGGAGGGTGGGGGAAGGTAGCAAAGAGTACAATGGGTGAATGGGGTAGAGGTGAAGGTGATAGGTCGGAGAAGAGGGTGGAGTGGATAGGTGGAAAGGAAGATAGGCAGGTAGGACAGGTCATGAGGGTGGTGCTGATCTGGAAGGTTGGAGCTGGGGTAAGGTGGGGGAAGGGGAAATGAGGAAACTGGTGAAATCCACATTGATGCCATGGGGTTGAAGTGTTCTGAGGCGGAAGATGAGACGTTCTTCCTTCAAGCGTTGGGTGGTGAGGGAGCAATGGTGGAGGAGGCCTAGGATCTGCATGTCCTCGGCGGAGTGGGAGGAGGAGTTGAAATGTTGGGCCACAGGATGGTGGGGTTGATTGGTGCAGGTGTCCCTAAAGCTAGGAGGCGTCCAGTCTCCCCAATGTAGAGGAGACCGCATCGGGAGCAACGGATACAACAGGTAAAACTCTGATGGATGTGGAAGTCTCCTTTGGGGCCTTGGATGGAGGTGTGAGCACAGGTTTTGCAATTCCTGCAGTGGCGTTGGGGGGGGCGTGCCAGGAAGAGAGGGTGCAATGTTGGGGGGGGCGTGGACCTGACTAGGTAGTCATGGAGGGAATGGTCTTTGCGGAAATGGGTGGGGACTCTATGCTACTTTCTCCCACCCCCACCCCCCTCTCATTTATCTCTCCACTCTGCAGGCACCCTGCCTCTATTCTTGATGAAGGGCTTTTGCCTGAAAAGTCGATTTTCCTGCTCCTCGGATGCTGCCTGACCAGCTGTGCTTTTCCAGCACCATTCTAATCTACACTTAGTCAGTCACCAACTGTTTCCCAATTCAGGGATTGGGAGAGTGGAGGGGACTAAGGTAGCAAAATGGTGTCTTTTGTTTGTCTATGATCCAAGTGTTCTTGTGACATCTAGGAAGAAAAATGTGCATGTCTGAATCCTGAAGGGTCAAACTCGCTTGCCCATAGCCTGAATCCCAGGTTTGTAAAAGATGCTCCATTCACATATCCCGAGAGCTCATCAGCACAGGATGCAATGTAACTGTGCAAGCACTGCAATAGTATACTGGGGAGGCAGTGACTAGTCATTTTGTTGCTGGGCTAGCAAGTGCAGAGACTCAGACTAATACTCTGGTGACATGAATTCCATCCCCATCATGGCAGTTGGTGAAATTTAAGTTCACTAAAAATATGGAATTACAAAGCTGGTGACCATATAACCACTGTTGATTATCATTAAACAAAAATCTAATGTCCCTCAGGGAAGGAAATCTGCTGTCCTTACCTGGCCTGTCCTATACATGACTCTAGACACACAGCAATTCTTAACTGCCCTCTGGCTCAATCTTGATAAACAATAAAGGATTGTTACTTAGTGCTTAATAACTATGAAATCACATAGTTTCACAAAAGAACTTTATGAAAACGTAACAGGAAGTGCACATTACTATTAGTTACATAGACTTCACACTTACAACTGTCACTGCAAAACTGCTTCAAGACTGAAAACAATTGGCTAACTCCTCCTAGAAACAGTTCTATATATCCTGCTAGGCAGAACCTGTCTCATGATGTTAGTTATGAGGTACTACCAGCCCTTTAAAATTTCCAATAGAATCAAACAAATCTGGGTCAAAGTTTGTCATGTCATAGATGGACTTGATGTTTTTAGATTAGATTAGATTAAATTACTTACAGTGTGGAAACAGGCCCTTCGGCCCAACAAGTCCACACCAACCCGCCGAAGCGCAACCCACCCATATCCCTACATTTACCCCTTTAACCTAACACTATGGGCAATTTAGCATGGCCAATTCACCTGGCCCGCACATCTTTGGACTGTGGGAGGAAACCGGAGCACCCGGAGGAAACCCACACAGACATGTTGCGGTCTGAAATTTTTAGTGTTGGAATTGGGCATTGATTAGCTCATGGATTATTATGATATGTACATTTGTGCATGCTGTTAGACCAGTGATAGAAAGTTTCATTGTATCAAAAACATAAATGTTTTCAGGTGTCCACCCTGAGGAGCGATTTAAAATGGACAAAGCCAGGACATGGAAGGGCTTATGCCCGAAATGTCGATTCTCCTGTTCCTTTGATGCTGCCTGACCTGCTGCGCTTTTCCAGCAACACATTTTTAAGCTCTGATCTCCAGCATCTGCAGTCCTCACTTTCTCCATGGATGTCAGATCCATTATCAGCGATTAGTTTATGGACTGCACCACACTGTGCCAGTGAGCTGACTACATTTCATCTAAGCTGCATTAAGGGTAGATATTAGCACTTCCATCAATCTTTGAAACGTAACTCATGTATGGAGGTAAAGTTTTCAGATTTTCTGACAGCATCTATGTATCAAACTGAATGTATGTACTACATATCTGGAGTCTGCAAGCTGTTACTTCCTAGATTTTGTTGACATGTTTGCATAACATGGATAGATATTTGGAAACATCTTTCACATTGTTCCTTGGTTGGCTCTGCTTCACATGTTGCTGTGGAGCATTGTGTTGCACTTTGGTTTTCGCAATGCACTTGGACTTCTTGAATACTGCAACTTAATGTGCTCTTGTAGAATATAATACGTTTCACAAACTGCTGGATACTGTTTTGGTGGATGAGACAATCCACAGTTTGGATGTTTTGATAAATGTTGCTGTTCCGCTATAATTGCTTCATATTTGTCCTTCGAGCAGTGTACCAAGGCTTTAATCTTTAGGTTTGCCCAAAGTGTGTTTTGGAAAGATTAATGAGTGCTGAGGCAATAATCATTTTCATCAGCACATCATCAAAGTCAGCTTCAGTGAAATCACATTCTCTCTCTTAGCATCGGTATCTGACTATGAATTGGCCAATGTTTTCACCAGGCTGTTAGTGGTATGACATAAACTCAAGGCTACGAATCTTGAATTTGACTGTGAGTTAAATCTCCTAGGACTTGAAAAATTTCTCTAGATCTTTGTGGTCGTCACTTGAAATACAGAACATTTAATTCTTTTCAATTCTTTGTTCCTCAAAGTGATAAGATGTTTGGCAGTATGTTTCTCATTGTCTCTGATCTGTTGATCCATTAAAATTAAGATTCATTCTTTAAATAACAAATTCAAATAGAATGCTGCTGGAATGCCATGATCAGATGTATGCTTTGCATCATTGCTGTGCTTCTTTGTGTTCTTTCAAGTTGTAAGTAAAGATTTCTGCTTTAACAATTGCAACCTTATGCCTATAGGTGGCATTCACACCCAAAGAAAGACACGTGTCGCCACATTTGAGAAAATTACATGGTGGACCATAAGACTATACTAGATAGAAACAGAACTAAACCATTTGGCCCACCGAGTTTGTTCTATCATTGAGATTAAAGCTAATCTGACAATTCTACGTTCCTGCCTTTTCCCCATAATGTTTGTTTTTAGTACAGACTAAAATTCTGTCTCTCCCAATCTTGATTGTACTTAATGCCCAACCTCAGCAGTCCTCTGCGTAAAAAAAATTCTACAGCTTCACTATCCACTGAGAGATGGAATTCCTCCACACTCCTGCCGTAACTGGTTAACCCCTTACTCTGAGCATATGCCTTCTGGCCCTAGAGTCTTCCACGAGTGGCAATAACCTTTCCACATCTACCCCGTCAGACTCTTGAGGAAACTTGCATGTTTCATAATCACATTCTCATTTGTTAAACTCCAATGAGCACAGGCCCAAACTGTTCAACTAGTGCCTTCCATAGTTTTAGCAAGATTACCCAATTTTGATATTCCATTCCCTTTGAAATAATGGCCAGCATTTTATGAGAGGCCCATCAATCGCTATATATAAGTGATATATAATCATTATATAAGATTATCAGAGGGTTAGATAGGGTGAGCCTTTGTCCAAGAATGGTGACGGCAAGAATGAGGGGGCATAGCTTTAAATTGAGGGGTGATAGATATAGGACAGATGTCAGAGGTAGTTTCTTTACTCAGAGAGTAGTAAGGGTATGGAATGCTTTGCATGCAACAGTAGTAGATTCGCCAACTTTAAGTACGTTTAAGTCGTCATTGGACAATCATATGGACGTACATGGAATAATGTAGGTTAGATGGGCTTCAGATTGGTATGACAGGTCGGCGCAACATCGAGGGCTGAAGGGCCTGTACTGCGCTGTATTGTTCTATGTTCTATGTTCTCTAGCTTCCCACAGAGTTCTAGGGTACACCTGATCAGGTCCTGGGGATTTATCCACCTTTAACTGTTTCGACACATCCAGCAATTCCTCCTCTGTAATCTGGACATTTTGCAAGATGTCACCATCTATTTCCCTACAGTCTATATTTTCCACATCCTTTTCCACAGTAAATATTTATGCAAAATATTCATTTAGTATCTCCCCCATTTTCTGTGGCTCCACATAAAAGGTCACCTTGCTGATTTTGAGAGGCCCCAATTCTCTCCCGAGTTACCCTTTTGTCCTCAATGTATTTGTAAAAACTCTTTCGATTCTCCTTAATTCTATTTGCCAAAGCTATCTCATGTCCCCGTTTTGCCCTCCTGATTTCCCTCTTAAGTATACTCCTACT
>NC_057746.1:27465939-27472461 GCF_004010195.1 Chiloscyllium plagiosum | reverse complement strand
GAAAGTTCTTGCCTAATACCGTCAAAATTGGCCTTTCTTCAATTTAGAACTTCAACTGGTCTATCCTTTTCCATCACCATTTTAAAACAAATAGAATTATGGTCGCTGGCCCCAAAGTGCTCCCCCACTGACACCTCAGCCACCTGCCCTGCCTTATTTCCCACGAGTATGTCAGGTTCTGCACCTTCTCTAATAGGTACATCCACATACTGAATCAGAAAATTGTCTTGTACGCACTTAAGGAATTCCTCTCCATCTGAACCTTTAACACTATGGCAGTCCCAGTCAATGTTTGGAAAGTTAAAATCCCCTACCATAACTAATCTATTATTCTTACAGATAATTGAGATCTCCTTAAGTTTGTTTCTCAATTTCCCTCTGACTATTAGGGGGTCTATAATACAATCCCAATAAGGTGACCATCCCTGTCTTATTTCTCAGTTCCACCCAGATAACTTCCCTGGATGTATTTCTGGGAATATGCTCCCCCAGCACAGCTGTAATGCTATCCCTTATCAAAAATGCCACTCCCCTTCTATCCTTCCTGTAGTATTTGTATCCTGAAACATTAAGCTGCCAGTCCTGCCCATCCCTGAGCCATGTTTTTGTAATTGCTATGATATCCCAGTCCCATGTTCCTAACCATGCCCTGAGTTCATCTGCCTTCCCTGTTAGGCCCCTTGCATTGAAATAAATGCAGTTTAATTTATTAGTCCTACCTTGTCCCTGCCTGCCCTGACTTTTTGACTCACTTCTGTTCTAAACTGTACCAGTCTCAGAGTGATCTCTTTCCTCACTATCTCCCTGGGTCCCACCTTCCTCGCCCACCCCACCTTACTAGTTTAAATCCTCCCAAGCAGTTCTAGCAAATTTCCCTGCCATCCAAGATGGAGGATGGGAAAAATTTCTGGCTGTAAGAGCTGCTCCTTTTTTTGAGGTATTTTAGGTTCTGGAGATGATTTCCTCGAATTCCAGGAGCAGCAATTGCTGCTTTATATGCTGTTGCATTGTTTTGGAACTTTGGAAAAAAAAAGTCAAAACAACAGCAGTTTTAAAAGGGAGAAGAGCAGACAAAGGAAGCACATGGTGAGGACAGTGCAGGAGAGAGAGAGAGAGAGAGAGATCCTGCACAGTTACTGCCTTTGCTGTTTTTGAATTCATGTGTCGCTGGACATCGGAGTGCATCTGGGAAAATTAACAAACAGTGAATTTCACAACGAATCTTGGAGGAACTGGTTTGGGCGAAGTTCACAACACAGAATCAGAATTGTTGTTTTAAGTCTGTCCAAGAAAAAGGCTGTATTAGTGAGTACAGTGGGTTCTTTCTTGATTATATGTTTTTGGAGATAAGTCTCTCGATTAAGCTTAAAAATATTACAGCTATTAATTTAACCTTGTGCAGTATTTTGTAGAGGAATAAGACGGTGTTATTTTCTGGGTCTGTAGATTGTGAAGGAGCAAAAATGGCCTTTGCAGTGATATGTAATTCTTGTCAGATGTGGGAGTTTAAAGAGAGTTTAAGGTTACTGCGGATTCTATCTGCCATAAATGCTGTTGGATGCGAATCTTATCAAATCAAATGGATCGGTTGGAGAGACAGATAGAAGTGATGCGGAATTTACAACAGCAACAGTATGTGATGGATGACAGTTATAGGAAGAGTGGAAAGTCTCAGATACAGTCACATAGATAGAGTAGTAGATGTGATCTATATGGACTTCAGCAAGGTGTTTGACAAGGTTCCCCATGAGAGACTGATTAGCAAGATTAGATCTCATGGAAGACAGGGAGAACTAGCCATTTAGAGGATTTGAGCTAGGAGAGGCTTAACAGGCTGGGGCTGTTTTCCCTAGAGTGTCGGAGGCTGAGGGGTGACCTTATAGAGGTTTACAAAATTATGAGGGGCGTGGATAGGGTAATGGGATATCTGGTCGGCATGGATGGGTTGGACTGAAGGGTCTGTTTCCATGCTGTACATCTCTAGTTCACCTGCTGAACTGTGAACTAGTTTTTTGTGATTTATGCATGAGGACTCCAAACTCCACCCATGCTGCAGCTTATTGCAGTCTATCTCCATTTAGTAGAGGTGCTGCTCTATTCTT
Source organism: Chiloscyllium plagiosum (assembly GCF_004010195.1). Lineage (NCBI taxonomy): Eukaryota > Metazoa > Chordata > Chondrichthyes > Orectolobiformes > Hemiscylliidae > Chiloscyllium > Chiloscyllium plagiosum. Next base: position 27,470,359 of record NC_057746.1, on the reverse strand, counting down.
CTTGCCAAAGGGCATAACCTTTCATTGTATTCTATCTGCCAAGTTTTTCTTCCACTCACTTAACCTGTCTATATTTCACTGTAGATTCTTTGTGCCATACTCATCAGTTGCCTTCCCACCCAGTTTTATGTCATCCACAAAATTGACAATAAAACATTAACTTACCCCATCCAAGTCATTTACTGTAAATAATTATATCCCCTGTGGCACTCCTCTGGTTACGGTTTGTCATTCTGATGAGTATCAGAATTCAGTTTGCTACTTTCTCTGAAGATGTTGTATATAACCAAACTGCAACACAGGGCTCAAGCTGTATGCACGAGTTGCATACACCTATTATCTATGGACATTGGCATCTGGCATTTGCCAACCCCTCACAAGGATAATGGCACCTTTCTGATACACTGGTGGTGTTCTATAAGCACAGGCTTGCAGGGTGCACTGGCAACTAGTATTGAAAGGTTGTAGCAAGGACACTTTGCATGCATGGATGACTCAGCCATGCCTCAAAGTCTTAGGGAAGTTATCCTCATTGAAGTTCATGGTAGCATGTGTCAATCAGAGGGTCTCAACACTGGCACCTGTCAGTCAGATGGTCACAGCACAAGAGCAGCCTTCCAAACCATCCTAGCCCATTGGACACAGTCAGGTATACAGCTGGGTGATTTTAGTCAGGAGGTCTGTGCCTTTGTTATCTGGGACTGGGTCACAATCAATCCTATGGAACTATAGGAGTCAGTCTAGGTGGTAGACCTAGTACAGTTGGGAAGATGCTTAACCACCAGTCAGGGATTTGGGCATCTCTAATCTGGGGCTGTACAGTTTGGATGCTCAGTGGGTGGGCTACAATCACTAGATCAAGTCTTTCCAAAGAAATAAAGGGAATGGGGTATTCAAGAGCAGCCACTGTAGCAGGAATGAGTCTCGGAAAATTATACCTTGAGACTGTGCTGCAGAGGGTTTAAAATTGTGACACAGGGAGCAACAATATGTGCAAAGTAGGTAAACAGTAAAACATAGTTTGGAAAAGGGTCACGCAGGACAGAAGTTTGCTCAGTTAGGAGCGCCTTGGCTGCGAAGGTGCAGGCAGGGCAGTGTATAACTAAAATTTTCACCTTCTGCTGGATGATCCCAGGGACACTTGTATCTGACTGGGACAGACATAGTGAAGGTCGTCTTGCCAGTTGACCCTCCTTGGTGCAAGCCTTCAAGGGTCAGAGGGGGCAGGTATGGGGCAGATGAAGGGCCCATTCACTTCTTAAGTGTCCTGAGTGGAATTTTCTGAGGGGGTGACATGTGGGTCTTCCTCTGGCTGCGTGATCCTAGTGAGGAAGATGTATCTGGAATGTGCATCAGTTTTCTTGTCCTCCTGTCACTATACTTTAGGCCTGTGAACCAATGGCTGGTATGATGAAGTTGCATTTTGTGCACCTCTCCAGCAGACCCTAAGGGTGCTGGCCCTGGCTGTCTACGGCAACCTATACATAGAGGAAGTCAGACTGTGCCATGACCCGCTGCACTACTGCAGCTTCTGGGCAATAAGGTCATTGTGTACCACATACCTGTTTATGTCATTATGTTCCACCCCTGTTTCTCTCTGTGCCTGTGGACAATGTACCCCATCACCAGCACCACTGGGTCCTGTCTTTCCTGTGGCTGAGCAGGTGGCTTGTGGTACAGTGGTCCACTGCATGCTAGTCTGGCACATTTTTTCCTTGCATATTGAGTGTGATGAATTCCTGATGAAAGGCTTTTGCCCAAAGCGTCGATTTTTCTGCTCCTCGGATGCTGCCTGACTTGCTGTGCTTTTCCAGCACCATACTCTCAACTCTAATCTCCAGCATCTGCAGTCCTCACTTTTGTCACATTTTGTCCTCAGCCAATTTGTTGTAGTTCTCAAAAGACTGGACTCCCACACTTTCTAAACTTAACATTCTCATTGAGGTTTCATTGCCAAGGTGGTTGTATCTGTCAGACATGAGAGAGAAGCAAGTGGAGTGCAATGATTGAGAAACATAGTGGGGTTAATGTGAGAGGTTACAATTGAATGAAGAGTGATACTTACTGATTTGGCCAACCCCGGATGTCTCAGTATCTCTACAGGAGGAGTGCAGGTTTTCTCCTGCAAGAGCCATGATTCTCATCTAGTATGTGATGAGGAGCCTAATATTCATCACCCATGTGGTCTGTCTCTGTCCTGTTTTGGGCTGTCTTTTCTTGCAGTGAGAGAAAGGGAGAGATTGAGTGTGATGAAAGTCAGTGGTGTGACTAATAGTCCTGATGCAGGTGGAAGAAAGATGGTGAGATGTCACAAAGTAGTGAAAAGGCAACACAGAGGCTATGCAGTGTTAATAGCTTGGAAGGCTGGGGAAGCAAGAACAATTCACAGAAAATATTGCAGGAGATCATGAGCGTGGCAAAGCATGAGCTTTGGGAGAGAAATGGAGTGAGTGTAAGGTTGCAGGGAAAGGAGTGTAATTCTTTCCACGCACCATTCCCAGAACAACTCGCCCTCAATGTGCCCCTGCCCAAAGAATAACATTTCTTTCACATGGAACATCTTTGAAAGGCCACAGTATGCCTGGATAAATGTTGGCACTCCATCATTGCCCTTTAATGGCAATATTTTGGCATAGCAGCCACATAGCCACACTAACTATGGCACATAGCCAAGACAGCAGAAACTCCCTCAAAATACAACCTCTTTCTCTCACCATTAAACTCTCATTGTTTAATCACCATGCAACTCACATCACCTTTCCTTAACTGTGTCCTGTCTGAATAATTTGTACATTAGCATAACCCAAATGTACCCGATGCCTACTGGACAGCTGCAGCTTGTCATTGTCTAGCAGGAGAACAATACACTCTGGCAAATAATCAGACAATTCCAGTCACAAATATGAGCTTTTATTTAATGACAAGTAGGTGTCAGCATTGTGTTCAAAAACTGAGACAGTCAACGATTGTGTGCTGCATCCACTCTCATCTATGGATGTTGGTATCAATGAAGTTCTGAGCTGAAAAATGTGTTGCTGGAAAAGCGCAGCAGGTCAGGCAGCATCCAAGGAGCAGGAGAATTGACGTTTCGGGAATTCCTGAAGAAGGGCTTATGCCCGAAATGTCGATTCTCCTGCTCCTTGGATGCTGCCTGACCTGCTGCGCTTTTCCAGCAACACATTTTTCAGGTCTGATCTCCAGCATCTGCAGTCCTCACTTTCTCCTAATCAATAAGGTTCTTTCTGTTTTGGAGCACCCAATGCAGCCGAGCTCTGTCATGGACAACATCTCAAAGGTTCTCATCCTCCTTCTCTGAATACTGCCCCCTATTTCCCCAGTTCCTCAGAATCCTGCACACCACCTCTTTGCCAGCTCCATTTGTACAGAGCACGGCATGTCGCAATGATGCACCATACTGAGTAAGAACTATGCTTGAGGAAGTCCAACCCCTCCAAATCCAGACCGAGCAGTAGATCTGCATTTTCAGAGGCCCTATCATCTGCTGTAATACAACACCAGTTGAAGCATGGGCAGCGTTGTAACCATGCTCCACATCAGTCAAGGGTTGTGCAACAGTATCATAGACCATAGTTGCAATTGGTAGCCCTTGTCTCCCAATAACTAGCCTTGTAAGTCCCGTGGATCCTCAAGCACAACAGATATATGAGAGTGCTCAAGGATGTACAAGTCGTAGCAGTTGCCATGGTAGTGGGCACATGCAGGCAGAGTGATCATCACATGCCTTAATCTCCACTATTATAATATCCACGGCCTTCCACCCCATTAGCCTTGGCTCCTGTATCTCCCACAAGAGCATTTCTACCACAAGTGCTTTGACAATAGTAAACATGCTGGCATAACACTAAGCTGATAACGTTACTGAGAGCCCAACACTGCTCCTCCTTTCAGCCATTTAAGGTTCTATGGAGACTTCTGCTCTTACTGGGAGTGGAAGACCCTCCTCAGTGAGTTGCCAGCCAATCTGATCACATGAAGAAGTCAACATAAGCCCACTTTGACTGTGCCAACATACTGATGCGTTAGCCATTTATTATAAATATATTGGAAATGTGTTGCTGGTAAAGCGCACCAGGTCAGGCAGCATCTAGGGAACAGGAGAATCGACGTTTCGGGCATCAGCTCTTCTTCAGGAATGAGGAAAGTTGGTCCAGCAGGCTAAGATAAAAGATAGGGAGGAGGGACTTGGGGGAGGGGCGTCGGAAATGTGATAGGTGGAAAGAGGACAAGGTGAGGGTGATAGGTCAGACTGGGGTGGGGGCGGAGAGGTCGGGAAGAAGATTGCAGGTTAGGAAGGCGGTGCTGAATTTGATGGATTTGACTGAGACAGGCTGGGGAGAGGGGAAATGAGGAAACTGGTGAAACCCGAGTTCATCCCTTGTGGTTGGAGAGTTCCTAGCCG